>NC_139992.1:76559894-76590325 GCF_964263955.1 Coregonus lavaretus | reverse complement strand
TGTGCCCTTGAGCAAGGCACTTAACCCTAATTTGCTCCTGTAAGTTGCTCTGGATAAGAGCATCTGCTACATGACTAACAAGACATAGTAAACAACTAGCCGTACAGTCTCTCTGGTTTACCTCCTTTTAACACCTGCCTAGAGTGTATACCTGTAGCCTAGAAGAACAAGCTGATATAAGAATGAATGGATGAAATTATGGATGACCACTTCAACTTCATGTTGCCATGGTGATACTGATATGGAGGGCGAGAGAGGGGGCAAAGTGAGGGATGAGAGGTGAGCTCTGTGACCTCCTCTCCTCTCGCTAGTGAATCTGATTTCCCTTGACATTACACCCAGCAGGGCATCAGTCAAGCCGCCGTCCACACACACACACACACAGAGAGACATTCTCCAAAACAAAGATAGAGTCCCAGTGTAGGCAGGTTTTAATGGAGATTGTACTGCATGTTCAGAGAGCCTTAGAGAGAGGTCAGCCTCCTATCACTGTTCCATTCTCTCATTAGGACCACAGCTAGTCTAAACCCTATTCCCTACAGTGCACCACATAGGCTACTGCACAGCTCTGGTCAGAAGTAGATGCACTATGTGACTACTATTTTACCTTTGAACTCTAAGAAAATGTAATTTAAAAATAGGTAGTATACTGTGTACGGAATAGGGTATAATTTGAGACAAAGTCAGGGGCCTGCTCCCCATCACTGTTACCCTGTCTCATTAGCGTCCAGCTGCTTCCTGTCTGTGCAGATAGCGGGCTGTGTTAATGACAGTGACATTAGTGCTCTGACGGAATACTGTAATCTCTCTCTCTCTCTCTCTCTCTCTCTCTCTCTCTCTCTCTCTCTCTCTCTTCTCTCTCTCTCTCTCTCTCTCTCTCTCTCTCTCTCTCTCTCTCTCTCTCTCTCTCTCTCTCTCTCTCTCTCTCTCTCTCTCTCTCTCTCTCTCTCTCTCTCTCTCTCTCTCTCTCTCTCTCTCTCTCTCTCTCTCTCTCTCTCTCTCTCTCTCTCTCTCTCTCTCTCTCTCTCTCTCTCTCTCTCTCTCTCTCTCTCTCTCTCTCTCTCTCTCTCTCTCTCTCTCTCTCTCTCTCTCTCTCTCTCCTCTCTCCTCTCTCTCTCTCTCTCTCTCTCTCTCTCTCTCTCTCTCTCTCTTCTCTCTCTCTCTCTCTCTCTCTCTCTCTCTCTCTCTCTCTCTCTCTCTCTCTCTCTCTCTCTCTCTCTCTCTCTCTCTTCTCTCTCCTCTCTCATGATTTGGCCTTGTTTTGAAAATTGCTCATTAAGAAATGCTAGCGGCCATGACTGAAGCCAAACGAGAGTTGTCTTGGGTGTGTTATGTTCTCATATCATACCCTGGCAAGTATGGTTGTTTGTCCCTCCCGAGTCCCTTAGCAACAACATAGTCACTTCCTTAAAATAGTCAGAATTAATTTAATACAAATCAAGAAATGTGTAATCGATTTAGACGTTGTTGCTGAGGTCTTAGTTACACAATTTACATCTAGCTAAGGTGTTGGTGTAGAATTTGTCAAGTAAAACAATGTGAATGAAAAACTAGTTTAAAAAAAAACTAGGACCCCTGGGGGTACTTGGCCTATCCACAAGGGGTCCTTGAGAAGACTCATGAGACCATAGGCCTACTGGTAAAATTCCATGAAGGGGTACTTCAGGGGTACTCCTGGCAGAGCAAAATGTACTTGGTGGTACAATAACCGAAAAAGCTTGGGAACCACTGGTCTATTGAGTCGGGAAAGTCTGGCTTGCGTTCAGGACTGATTTCTGAGAACAATAACATGTCTACAACTTCATCATCTGCAAGCTGTCAAACTACCATAAATAAAGCACAAGCTACACACTAACAGTGGCCAAAATCACTTGTTAGCTAGCTAAGTTCCAACTCTGTGTTTGTCAATGAAGCTAGCAAGTAGTAGCTAGCAGGCACATTGAGCAGCCAGGCTACAATCAGCTTATCAAGTCACTGGCGAGTGGCGATGTATGTGCTTCAGTGCCGTTTAGTTTTTGACAACTTTCTCACTATTACCAGAGTGTGCGTCTGTCTGTCAGTGTTTCAGTGGGAATCGTGCTACAAAACAGGTCGCGGGGGGGACATAAGATGCTCGCAAATGGGTTTTGGAATATTGACAAGTTGCAGTTGGGATGCAAGTGAATTTTTTATTTAGTTTTGTCAACAATTAAAATGTATGGGGGGGGGGGGTTGCAGGTACAAAAACAATCAAGAAATGTATACAAAGATAACCCAAAACCATTACTTGAAGAGTTTCTTTCTTGCTCTGCACCAACACACCTGATTGAAATAAAGAGCAGGTTGATTTGACAGTTATATCAGGTGTGTTGTTGCTGGCCTCTGGGAAGGAAAACGACCAGCCAAGTTGATCTCTATTGCACACACTCTTCCAATGCATCTGGACATTTCTGGCATATTCGACATTCAGCTCGAAAACAAAGTACCGAAGCCTGGCGGGAACTCATATGCACTGCCATTTAGCTGTGACAAACCTTTGATTACATGTTTTTCGACTCAAACAAGCGGAAAATGTCCTAAACACCGACGTATGTGTTTCAAAAAGTCTACATAATGTTGTTATGTCAGTTAAATTTGTAACGAATATGTAACAGAATGAAAGTTGCAGATGTTCCTTGAATACCAAGGCAACATTGTGGCGTTAATCGATCCGCTACTTACGTATCTACTGATGATATTCCGTAGCACGCTAAAATCCATTCTTTTGACAGCTTCCCGGTGGCAATTCTTTACTATCCACTTTCCAGTGTCCTTGGATCTTTACCGACGCTACCTAATGTTCATCTCTGTCCACGCATCCATCGCTCACGAGCGCTCTGTCTCTCCATCTATATGAGCGCGAGAAAGCATCGGTCTTTCAGTCGGCTGTTTTTATTTTCGTGTAATTTTGGACAGCCATGCAACTGAGCAATGTAATGCAGCTATCCTTGCTGCTTATGCCGCGTTCACGTGTTAGTCGGAACTCTGAAATGTCCGACTTGCAAACTGGTTGAATGCGGCACGTGTATAACTACAACCAGTTAGCAAGTTGGACATTTCAGAGTTTCCTATTACCGACTAGCACGTGAACGCGGCAATCGTTTCCGGAATGTCCTTTTTTTCACAACGAATAAAAGTTTGCAAAACGGATAATTGCAAATGCTTGAAGAGCTTATTTTCACTGGTTCCCCTTGGTGTTTGTTTCAAGAGTGCGTTTCTTTTCCTTTCCTTCTATAAATCTCCTTTCATATCAGTCTTTCCTCCCCAGTCCCGCTCTCTTTTTGCTCTGTTACGGTTTTTCCATCTGGAGGGTGCAAATATGAAAGTCTCTTTGCCTCCATACGTCATAATGCTGCGCCTGCGTAGTATAATTTATTTCACCCACATGCCGACGACAAATCAAAAGGCATCTGATTTGCGACATAACTGTTTATTCGAGAGCGGAAGAGGCGATTTACTCCGGCCAAAATCTGTATGCGTGAGATAAGCCCTTTTTTGTATGGAGGTCTATGAGAGTGTCGAATTATGTGAGGTTTATGTGATCGAATAGAAGTTTCGTAATGTTTAGGCTGTTACAAAAAAGTTGATGCATGTGGCATTCCGCAGTGGCGTCATTAGGTCTGGGCTTCCGGGGCTTCAGCCCCAGATGTTTGTGATCCAGCCCCATACCTTTTGATGGTCAACATTTTTTTTTTATTGTAATTTTTTAGTTTTTCATTTCAGTCTGATGAGTTTCCATAGCCACACATCACTTGCGCTATACATTATAAACAAATAATATGAAAAAAATAAACAATACAATATACTGCGCTAGGCAATAGCAGGCACTGCAAGAAGCCCCTGGAGTGATGTGGTGCCTGCTGTGATTGGTCGAGATTTCACAATGCAGTGGACCGCTCGATTTCACAATACAGCACTTTTATTTGTCAATGGGCATGTTCGAGCGGATCACTTTTGTCTGTTCGGTCACCGCCTTTCAATGTGTGTTGCATTATGGGGATACATTTTTTTCGACTTATGCCTACATGTTGACTGCATGAACTCGAACAAAAATCATGTGATCTGTGAGAGTAAAATTAACATGTAACATGTTTACCTGCTTTGTTTAACTAATAGTAAGACATTTCTGTCCTACTAATGCTGTGTTTTTGTAAAGGGATGGTTTCTACTCCAGCTCCCTGCAGCTAGTCTAAGCGTGTGGTCAAGGACATGGGTTTTACTCGAGATAGGGGTATCTGGAGCTGACAATTGATTTATGAATGGTTTGGTGATAAAACCTACAGCATGCATTCCATAGAATGAGGTGTTTGTGTAATGTAAGGTACCAGGGAGAGATGGCTCGGGTATGGATAATGTTGATAAGAACCTCGTCTTGGGGGCCAAACCCTGGTTTCCATACAATGAGAACAGTCTTCATAGCAGATACTGACTGCTGTGAATTATTAATTTCTTTCATACAAATCCTAACCTTTTGACTAATTCCACACATCTGCTGTTTGTCATGTAGACTGAGAGGGTGTATCTTTGCAATAACATATATTTGTATTGTCTGTATGTCAGAGCCTCACTTACTACCTTATTAATACGTTTTAAATAAAGTAATATCCTGATTGGTGATTGACCTTGTCTCTCCTCATTGTTGATTTGAATTTCCACTACAGATCAAAGGTCATTAAGTTTTGACTGCAGTCGACTACAAGTTTCTGCAGTTGCTCTTCACCAACTTCATCCTGCCATCACCTGCATTGTGGGAGGCTCTATTGTCAACCAATCATTAGGGTGTTTTTGTTTGACCCACACGAACATGACCAAAGACATGACTAAAGACTTTTGTAAAACATCACAATACAGTTGAAAAATATATGGCAAATAGAAATCCAATATGGATGGTGTTAAGAGATAAATGGGAGGTGTTGAATGGAGCTGAAGGATGGGACTAATAACAACAACTAATAACAACAAGATAACTAGTGTAAGACATGCTGCGTCCATAATAAGTATATAGGTTATATATTGTGAGCTTTTGTGAAAGAGCACAGTTAGAAAGATATGGCATATAGAAGCATACCAGATGGACATCATGAAAATGATCGGAGGAAGTTCAGGAGTAAAAACAAACAAAATATAATTATTGACTGTGTCCATAAAATGTATATAGTATGTATAAGCATGAAGTAGAGGCCTAAGCATTGTTGTTCACTAGTTTACTCCAATTAGGGAAGGGATGGCGGGGTTGGAAAGTAATAAAGGGAAATATATATATTTTTAAAGGATATGTATGTATATATATATATGTATGTATATGCGTATATGTATGTGTGTGTATATACAGTATATATATATATATATATATATATATATAATATGCGAAAAAAATAATGGGGGATTGGAAGTGATGCAGACAATTATATTGATGGAAGTTACAATCTATCTGCAATATTAAAGCTGATCTACCCCCTAAAAAAAAAAAAAAAAAAAAAAAACATTACTAAAACAGGAACAAACTTTGCAGAATTCATGTATACAGTGGATATGTACAAATGAATGTGATATTTGAGGCTCTCTCTCTCACCCATTGATTGTACAATGTACACACATACACTGAGTATACCAAATATTAGGAACACCTTTGTTGTGTCGAGAAAACGTTGCTAATTATGCTGTGAGACCAAGGAGAACCGCTGACGCTGTATTTTCATCATAAAGGTTTATTCATAACAAAGGGTTACAGCGTCGATTTACAGATACCTGCAGATATCTGGAGAATAATCGCCCCATCTCAAATATGATTATTCTTTCTTCCTTTGTCTTAACTGTGGTATATATCCTATGTAATCTGATATGGGTGGTTCTTCCTACCAACCAATCCCCTGTCTCCACACAACAGATTTCCTCTGTTCTATGGGGTGTCCCCCTAAAACTACTCCCCATATGCTCCCTCTAAGCTGAATAAACCTCCTCTCAGGTTCCATTTGAAAACGTTAGCAAAGTCATAATTCCTCAGATACTACACCTTCCTAATATTGAGTTGCACCCCCAGGCTCAATTCATCGGGACATGGACTATACAAGGTGTTGAAAGCGTTCCACAGGGATGCTGGCCCATGTTGACTCCAATGCTTCCCACAGTTGTGTCAAGTTGGCTGGATGTCCTTTGGGTGGAGGACCATTCTTGATACACACGGGAAACTGTTGAGCGTGAAAAAACCCTTTGAATGGCACACATACACAATCCATTTCTCAATTGTCTCAAGGCTTGAAAATCCTTCTTTAACCTGTCTCCTTTCCTTCATCTACACTGATTGAAGTGCATTTAACAAGTGACATCAATAAGGGATCATAGCTTTGACCTGGATTCACCTGGTCAGTCTATGTCATGGAAAGAGCAGGTGTTCTTAATGTTTTGTATACTCAGTGTATATTTGTGAGTGTGTGATATGGGGGTTGGAGACATGTTTATTTCGATATTATAAAGAAAAATTTTTATAAACAATGGCAACACTGCCATGTTGTACTGAGCTTTGCTGTTGAAAAACCACATCAGTGTCCGACTTTCGGCTGTCGTAGATGCACCTCCCCTGACTTCGCTCCTCAACTTTCGTCTACAGTCGGTTGCTTTCGCCTTACCACTCAAATAAATCCAATGTCATCACATAGCAAAACACCTGTCACTCAGTCAGTCAGCAGCATAGCACAGAACAAATATGGATATTTAGAACTTATTTTGAAAGAGTGGCAAAAAAAGCTAGCAGGTTGAGCTGGCTGAGGCAGCGGTGAATGAGGTGGAGAGGGCAGAAAGCCAAAGTGAGGCAGCAGCAGAGTTAGCCACAGGTTTGTGCAGGGTTGGTGGTAGCTAACTAGCTAGTCTCCCTCAGCATAAGGGTTGGCTAATGCTAGTAAGATAGCATTAGCGCTCAGCATACGTAAACTATTGGGTGTCAGTCAGAGTTAAGAATGTTTGATATAAGTCATTATATTAGGACAATTGTTTATTTCCAGCAGGTGTATGGGTTTCATTTCTGTAGCTAGCTTGGCTGGCTAGCCACTTTGGTAGCTACTGGCTGGCTAGCTAGCTGAGACCGAAGAGACGAGAGAACGTTTTTCTGACTGAAGCGCACATCTTCTGACAGTGACACAGTGCCCCCCTGTGGACTGAAGCTGAACTGTACTACAACATTATATATTTAACCCTGTTTAAAATTTGCAATGTTGAGGTGGTAGAACTGACTAAATAAAATGAATCACAGAGGTCGTATAACCTCATATCTGTTATTTCCATATAGGTTATGTAACTATTTGTAAAAAATTAAATAAAAATGCCCATTATTAAATTGATGAAATTATTTAATTGAGTTGTTATTTTTATTAATATTTGTATTCATTTAGCTACTTACATTTCTATTGTTGTTGCATTGTCGAGATGTTAACCTGCAAGTAAGCATTTCATTGCAATGTGTACTCCATGTATATCATGTGTATATGACAAATAAACAAACTTCAACTTGAACTTAGAAGGGAAGGGAAGGGCATCCAGAAAGAGAGGGGAAAAGATGGCCAGCTTTGTGGTTAGCTTGTTGGTGAACAAAACATTGAAAATGCATAGGCCCTTAAAGGTGCTACACATAGGATTAATTAATCAATAGGCGAATATCACAGCCAATCACAACACTGGCGGATAAGTAATTATTTCACTATTACTGCAGATCTATTATGGACCTTTTCTGAAATTACAATACAAAAATGTGTAACACCTTTAAATTATGTGTCCTCAAATGGTATGTAAATCTAAAAAATCGCACATTAGCTGGTAGAACTGATTAAATGAAATGAACCATAGAGGTCTTGTAACTTGTTCCAGTCTACAGGCACATTGTTTTGGCTCATGCCTCTTTATATTCATATAGCCTAGGAGGCTATGTAGCTTCTTATCTTGCATGTTTACAGTTGAGTTGCCCTGGTCCTGTCAATTTCTCATTTAGAAATCAGCCTATGTGGCATCGATATGAGTCAGAAACATTTATTCCACTGTCAAAATTTACTACAAAGTGTAAATAGGATAGTTTTGGTCATAAAGTCAGTCTCGTCCAAAACTAAGTTTTGTGAGACTTGTGGTTGTGACTGCATCACAACGTAAATTAAGATTGGGAGTGTTTCAACCCTGCCCACATGCTCACGTCTGGCAGCACACAAGTAATCATTAATTTGGAGTGCAGCTGCACACGACCCGATTGTAATGCCTGTGGTAAGTTTGGGTTGACTTTGGATATCTCTATATGGCTAGTTAGGGACCATCGGTAAATTACAGAATGTATGTAACAGATGTATATCGTACTCTCCTTGCGTTGTGTTTTCTCCTAATAAATCACATCAGCCAGTTGAGCATAATTTATTTCTGTTGTTAAATGGGAAACAGCACGTTAGTTGTGCAGAGCTTAACGATATTGATGGCTGTCGATGGCAAAATCTGTAGCATGAAGGCAACTGTGTTAGCAGTGGGCTCATGTGACCATTACGTCGGTGTATGCTAGCTAACACACTTATCTACAGCAATCATATGCCAAAGCACATCCCAGAAAGCCCCTCAATCCCTAACAGGTACCATATACCCACACATGTATAAATCAGTAACGTACAGCAACCTTGTACACATTGTAAAATATAAAACAGTATTCAGAACATGACCTACCCCTTGCATCACATTTTCATACTGGGAAGACCTGACATTCGCGATCTCACCCTAGCTGCAAGCGGGGCCAATCACAACACGCCTTATTGTCATCAGAGTTGAACCAACCAATAAGAATGCTTGAACATTAAATACACATTTCTTTAGAGGCAAGTGGAAACATAACCAACCCTGTTACATTCTCCCCTGCTGAATTACACTTGCATACTATAAAGAAACAAAATGAGGTATGCAATACCTTGCAATACATATGTCACCAAATATTCCAGTGCAAAGACTATTCTCTAAAGAGAATTAGGGGAATTCAAAGACCCCGTAGGAAAACATGCCTGTTACATGTTCAGTACACTCAGTGACAATAAGAACCTCAGACAGAAAAACCTTGGCCAACTTGACCTCTGACCCATGAACTCCACGGGGTCTCTTGAAAGTAAAAAATAAATAAATTGGGCTACAGACTTGAATTCTAATCCTACACCCACACAGGTATTCTAATGAATTCTGTATGAAAAACCCTCTGTGTCTGCATAGTCTCTATGAGTCTCACTGGGCGTTTCCTAACCCGACCAGCCCCTGACCTGACAGGCCTAACAGAGTTTTTACGTTTAACCTGTTCACCTACAACCACCACTGGTGGGTCACTGTCCACAGTCGGTGGATAGTCAAGGTCAAGGGTTCTGTGACTGTTGCTGGAGCTTGTGCTACCAGCGGCATCTTCAGAATGCCTTTCTTCTTCAGAGGGTTCGGACATTTCTTCTCCAAAGGTTAGCTCTGACATGCTTGTGCCACCAGTGGCACACTAAGAATGTGGTGAGCTCTGAGGACCCCTCGCCAGTGGCCCATCTTCCAGCACATCTGGGGTTTCTTTTTCGGAGTGCTCCGGCTGTGCTTCCCCCGAGGTCTGTTCTGATACACCCTAGTCCTCTCACCAATGTCCATTTCTGGTATATCGTTCATGGATGAGTCCTCCATCTCCTCACTCGGATCCTCACGGTCTCCCGCATTCTCTTTCCACGTTCACCCTTATTCGCCAGCAGCACCCGATCACCGACCTCCACTGGAGCTCCTCTGATCTTCCTGTCGTAGAGGCCTGCATGCCTCTTCAGCTGTTTGGTTGCCGACACCTGTACCGTCTCCATGGCCTCCCTCAGGTCTCTCGTCAGGGACTTGATGTACTCGTCATAGTCTACAACCTCTGAGTCTTGCAGCACAGTACCAAACATCATGTCGACAGGCAGACGTGGGGTTCTCCCAAACATCAACTGGAAAGGGGCATAGGTGAAGGTCAACGACTTCAGCTTCTGGGGCCACCTGTGCTTCGCTCTCGCAGGTAAAGCCCTGATTATGTTTCCCAGCGTTCTATTGAACCTTTCAACTCCCCCGTTCCCCATCGGATGGTAGGGAGTTGTGTGCGACTTCTGGACTCCTGCAGCACTCAACAACTCAGCAATCAATTTACTTTCAAAGTTGGCCCCTTGGTCAAAGTGGATACGACAAGGAAAACCATACACACAGAATATGTTGTTCCACAGCTGAAGTGCCACTGCTTTAGCTGATTGGTTCAGACACAAGAAGGCATGGGCCATCTTAGTAAAATTATTAGTGACGACCAGAACATCCAAGGACTTGTTGTTGGAGTTTTCAGCAGACCAGAAGTCCACACACACCAACTCGAGGGGCTCAGTCGTGATGATGTTCTCCAGTGGAGCTCTGGCCTCTGGCTCGGGGGCCTTACTGAACACACACCTCTTGCAGTTCTTGACATACTCTCTCACATCCAACTCCAGACCATGCCAGAAGAACCTCTGTCTCGTCAAGTACAACATTCGGTGTTGCCCCTGATGACCGGCTTCATCGTGGACACCCTTCAAAACTGTCGCCCTCATTGAGGTGGTACTACATACTGGTACGTCTTCTTCTTTGACAGCAAACTTTTGGTAACGCGATATAGTACACCCATTTTCAGAGTGAGCTTCTCCCAGGTCTTCAGAATCCGCAGAGCCTCGAGTGGTTCATGGCCACGTTCCCTCCTAGTTAGTCTACGGCCCCTGTCCACGTAGAAGCCAACTCTGGCGAGTGCGTCATCCTGGCGCTGCTTTGATATCAGGTCGTCACGGGATAGCACTCTCACATCCGACATCTCAGATGGCACCAGTGACTGAGTGAGCTGAGGCAGTAGCAGCGCACAGTTCTGTAGACCAGCCTCCCCTTGCGACCTCAGGACTGCTGACACCGCTTCCTTTGACAGAGAACCAGGAGAGGGATAGGAGGTAGTTTGGCAGTCCATGACAATTTCACAGGCATCTGCCTCAATTGATGGTGAGCAGTTTTCGAGGTCAAATGGGTCGTTCGACCAGCAAAACACATCTTGCACGTACTCCCGCAGCTTCTTCCAGCAAGGCCTTGTATGGAACCCTTGTGATGCGGTGGAGAGCGCTCGGCTGCACAAATGTCTGTCTACTGAGTGCATCAGCAATGACATTTTTGGGACCGGGGATGTACTTGATGTCAAACTCGAATGGAGCGAGTTTAGCAACCCATCTCTGTTCACAGGCGTCCAATTTGGGCTTGGACAGGATGTACGTTAATGGGTTGTTGTCTGTCCATACAGTAAAAGGCTTGCCCCTTAACCAATGACTAAACTTCTCACAGACGGCCCAGCGGAAAGCAAAAAACTCTAACCTATGGGCAGCACTTTGACTGTGCATAAGTAAGTGATTTGCTAGCGAATGCTACGGGTCTGGCTGCAGACCCATCCTCTGGCACCTGGGAGAGGACAGCACCTAATCCATTACTAGATGCGTCTACAGACAGCAAGAAAGGTCTACTAAAATCAGGGTGGGCTAGCATGACCTGATCGAGCAGAGCTTGTTTCAACTGACTAAAGGCCTGTTTGCACTCACCAGTCTAGTCTGCTGCTGTGAGTTTCCTATGTATTCCTCTTTTCCTCTTGCCTTTCCCATGGCGTGGTGCCTTCTTCCCCGTTGTCAGCCCATGCAGCAGCTTAGCGATGGTGGAGCACCCCTCAATGAACTGCTGGTAATAGACTATCATTCCGAGAAAGGACCGAATCTTCCCCTGGGAGGGCACGTCCGTGTTATCCTCCATGAGATCCTTCTCTGTCAACCCTGCAATAGCCTTCACTTTTTCTGGGTCTGTGGCCACACCTCCTTCACTGATGACATGCCCCAAGAACCGCACTGACCTCTTCATGAAATGGCATTTCTTTGGAGACAATTTCAGATTATGGGCTTTGAGACGCTCAAAAACTGACTCCAAGCGTTGCAATCCAAGTTCTTCAGTCGGGGCAAAAACCAGCACATCGTCCAGGTAGCATAGAAGGCTAGAAAAATGTTGATCCCAAAAATGCTCAACATCATCCTCATGAATGTAGCTGGGCTGTTGCATAGTCCTTGTGGAAGACGGTTATATTCATATAACCCAAAAGGAGAAGTGAAGGCTGTAAACTTCTTGTCGTCTTCATGCACCTACACATTGTAGTAGCCTGAGGTCAAATCGATTGTAGAGAAGAAGGCATTGCCACCCAAGGCCACCAGAGCATCAGCTTGGTGAGGTAGAGGGTGAGCATCCTTTACGGTGCGAGCATTGAGCCATCGGAAGTCTGTACACAGTCTCAGATCACCAGACTTCTTCCAGACCAGCATGAGCGGGGAGGCACACTCACTGCTGGATTTCCTGATTATCTCTCGCTCTTCCATCTCATCCAAGGCCTGCCTGAGCTTGTCATAATGGTTAGGGGAGAGCCTACTGTAAGGTAGCCTAGAAGGCTTAGTGTCACTGAGTCTGATGCGATGGACAAATCCAGTAGCCTTCCCGCAATCTAGTTTGTGCCGGGAGAAGATAGACTCATAGCGGGCTATAAGCTGAACTAGTGTCACGGTTTCGGCCGAGGCTGCTCCTCCTCCTTGTTCGGGCAGGCTTCGGCGGTCGTCGTCCCCGGAGTACTAGCTGCCACCGTTCGATGTTTCATGTTTGTTTGGTTTTGTCTGTTTGTACACCTGTCCCTTGTTAGTGTTTGATTTGGTTGCCTATTTAGTTTTCGTGTGTGGGGGCAGGTGTTATGTGGTATTGTATATTTGTCAAGCTGTTGCTCTTGTTGTATTTACTCCCGTGTGTTGTTTTTCCGAGAGTCCGCACTGTGTGCGCGTTCTTCATTTTACGCACTGTGTGTGTTGTGCGTATTTTGTATTTTGCCTCCCGGGTGGGTTGGCTGTTCGCCTGTTTGGTGCTGCCTTTTGTTCACTAAAGTCT
This sequence comes from Coregonus lavaretus, assembly GCF_964263955.1. Taxonomy (NCBI): domain Eukaryota; kingdom Metazoa; phylum Chordata; class Actinopteri; order Salmoniformes; family Salmonidae; genus Coregonus; species Coregonus lavaretus. The sequence goes on along the minus strand of NC_139992.1, from coordinate 76,577,350 downwards.
GTTGACGTACGCCCGTGTTTCCTGCGCTTGATTTCCTCACCACATCTACACTCAGCTACTGACAGAATACCACATCCGTCATGGAGTCAGCAGGAGCACCCGCGCCGACAGAGGTCATGGAGGACCGTCTTCGTGGACAAGAGGACCGGATTAACCAGATCGGTCACGCCTTGGATCGGGTGATGAACACTCTCCACCGATGGGAAAGCAGCGGGGTACCCACGCCCCCACCTACCGGACCATCCCCATCGGTCAGTCCTCCTGTCCACATTCCGGAACCCAGTGGGATCCGGCTCTCGCTCCCGAGGGCGTACGACGGCTCCGCTGCCGGGTGTCAAGGGTTCCTGCTACAGGTGGAGCTCTACCTCGCCACCGTACACCCGGCGCCCTCGGGACACGAGAGCGTCACCGCCCTCATCTCCTGTCTCACCGGCAAGGCGTTGGAGTGGGCCAACGCCGAATGGAGGAGAATGGACGCCGCTACCATCACTTATGCGGAGTTCTCCCGCCGCTTCCGGGCCGTGTTCGACCATCCACCAGAAGGGAAGGCGGCGGGGGAGCGTCTGTTCTTCCTCCGACAGGGGATGAGGAGCGCACAGGATTTTGCCCTGGAGTTCCGGACTCTAGCAGCAGATGCAGGGTGGAATGAGCGGGCCCTCATACACCACTTCCGTTGTGGCCTCCGGGAGGACGTCCAAAGAGAGTTGGCGTGCAGGGATACCATGTTGACGTTTGACCAACTAGTCGACATGGCCATTCGGTTGGACACCCTGCTCGCCACCCGTGGACGCCCCGGATGGGGGTCGCCCATTTCACCCTCCAGCACCTCCGAGCCGAGCCCTATGGAGCTCGGAGGTGCTGGCGCTAGAGAAAGGAGGAGTAGGAACCCGAGGGGGGCCGTCCCCTGCACCAACTGTGGCCGTGGAGGGCACACCGCGGCTAGGTGTTGGGGAAGGTCCCCCGGTGGAGGTGAAGGCAGGCCACGCATTGGGGAGTCCTCCCAGGTGAGTAGGCGCCCTACTTACCCAGAGCTTTCTGTCGTTCACATAACCTTGCCTGTTTGTTTTCCACAGGTAGCACCTCGTTCCCAGCATAAGAAGTTAGTCGATTCAGGCGCAGCTGGGAACTTTGTAGATCGCCAGTTCTGTGCAGAATTAGGGATTCCTCTCCTTCCCGTTGATAAGCCTTTCCCTGTACATGCCCTAGATAGCCGTCCGTTAGGGTCTGGGTTGATTAGGGAGGTCACAGCGCCCCTTAAGATGGAGGCGCAGGGGGGTCATGAGGAGACGATTCAGCTCTATCTGATTGACTCTCCTGCGTATCCGGTGGTGCTGGGGCTTCCCTGGTTGATTACCCATGACCCTACTATTTCGTGGCGAGAGAAAGCTCTTAAAGGGTGGTCTGCTCAGTGTGAGGGGCTGTGTCTGGGTGTTTCCATAGGGGCGACCTCGGTGGAAAGTCCGAATCTAATGCCTGCACTGCACATTCCCCCCGAGTATGAGGATTTGACACTGGTGTTTAGTAAGACTAGGGCGGCGCAGCTGCCGCCTCATAGACAGGGGGATTGTGCGATAAATCTCCAGTTAGGAGCAGCCCTCCCGCGGAGCCATGTGTATCCCTTGTCTCAAGAGGAGAGGAAGGCGATGGAAACTTACATCGCCGAGTCTCTGAGACAGGGCTACATACGGGCCTCCACTTCACCCGCTTCCTCAAGCTTCTTTTTTGTGAAGAAAAAGGATGGAGGTCTGCGCCCGTGTATTGATTACCGCGGTCTCAATCAGATTACGGTGAAGAACAGCTATCCACTTCCTCTGATTGCGACTATGACGGAGTCATTACACGGTGCTCAGTTCTTCACAAAATTTGATCTCAGGAGCGCATATAACTTGGTGCGCATTAGAGAGGGCGATGAATGGAAGACAGCGTTTAGCACGACCTCCGGTCATTACGAGTATCTCGTCATGCCATATGGGTTAATGAATGCTCCCTCAGTCTTCCAATCCTTCGTCGATGAGATTTTCCGGGACATGCAGGGGCAGGGAGTAGTCGTGTACATCGACGATATTCTGGTGTACAGTTCTACCCGAGCAGAGCATGTAGCCCTGGTGCGCCGAGTGTTGAGGAGGCTGTTGGAGCATGACCTATATGTCAAGGCAGAGAAATGTCTGTTCTTTCAGAAGTCGGTCTCCTTTTTGGGTTATCAGTTGTCTGCGTCAGGGGTGAAGATGGAGGTTGACCGGGTGTCAGCTGTGCGTAATTGGCAAACCCCAACCACTGTGAAAGAGGTGCAACAGTTCTTGGGTTTTGCGAATTACTACCGGAGGTTTATCCGGGGTTTTGGACAGGTGGCAGCTACCATAACGTCTCTGTTGAAGGGGGGTCCGGTGCGCTTGCGGTGGTCAGCTGAGGCGGACAGGGCTTTTGGGAGACTGAAGGACCTGTTTACCTCGGCGCCGGTGTTGGCGCATCCGGATCCCGCTTTACCATTCCAGGTAGAGGTAGACGCGTCCGAGGCCGGTATTGGGGCCGTTCTCTCACAACGGTCTGGCACACCACCTAAACTCCGCCCCTGTGCTTTTTATTCTAAGAAACTCAGTCCGGCGGAGCGGAATTATGACGTAGTGGACAGGGAGCTGTTAGCCGTGGTACAGGCCCTAAAGGTGTGGAGGCATTGGCTTGAGGGGGCTCAACACCCTTTCCTCATTTTGACTGACCACCGTAACCTGGAATACATCCGGGCAGCTAGGAGACTGAATCCTCGCCAGGCCCGCTGGACTATGTTTCTAGCTCGGTTTGTGTTTAAAATCACTTACATCCCTGGGTCCCAGAACGGGAAGGCAGATGCCCTGTCTCGGCGGTATGACACGGAGGAGAGGTCCGTTGAGCCCACTCCCATACTACCAAAGTCTTGTCTGGTTGCACCGGTGGTATGGGAGGTCGATGCAGAGATCGAGCGGGCGTTACGCACCGACCCAAGTCCTCCACAGTGTCCAGTGGGTCGGACGTACGTTCCGTTCGAGGTACGCGATCGCCTCATTTATTGGGCTCATACGTCCCCCTCCTCTGGACATCCAGGTATCGGCCGGACAGTTCACTGCCTTAGCACTAAGTACTGGTGGCCAACGTTAGCCAGGGATGTGAGGGTTTATGTCTCCTCCTGTTCGGTGTGTGCCCAGTGTAAGGCGCCCAGACATTTGCCCAGGGGTAAGCTACAACCCCTGCCCGTTCCACAACGACCCTGGTCCCACCTCTCGGTGGATTTTGTTACAGACCTTCCCCCCTCACAGGGGAATACTACCATCCTGGTCGTTGTGGATCGGTTCTCGAAGGCCTGTCGTCTCCTTCCCATGCCGGGTCTCCCTACTGCCCTACAGACCGCTGAGGCTCTGTTTACTCACGTCTTCCGGCATTACGGGGTACCCGAGGATAAAGTGTCTGATCGAGGCCCCCAGTTCACCTCCAGAGTGTGGAGAGCATTTATGGAACGGTTGGGGGTTTCGGTGAGCCTTACCTCGGGTTACCACCCGGAGAGTAATGGGCAGGTTGAACGTGTCAACCAGGATGTGGGTAGGTTTCTAAGGTCTTATTGCCAGGGCCGGCCGGAGGAGTGGGCGAGATACGTTCCGTGGGCCGAGATGGCACAGAACTCTCTCCGCCACTCCTCCACCCAACTAACCCCTTTCCAGTGTGTGTTAGGGTACCAGCCGGTTCTGGCACCTTGGCACGAGAGCCAGATCGAGGCCCCTGCGGTGGATGAGTGGGTGCGGCGCTCGGAGGAGACATGGAACGCTGCCCACGTTCATCTGCAGCGGGCCATCCGTCGGCATAAGACGAGCGCCGATCTCCACCGCAGTGAGGGGCCTGTGTACGCACCTGGAGATCGAGTCTGGCTCTCGACCAGAAACCTGCCCCTCCGCCTGCCCTGCCGGAAGCTGGGTCGGCGGTTTGTGGGGCCATTCAAAGTCCTGAGGAGGTTGAACGAGGTGTGTTACAGGTTAGAACTGCCTATTGATTACAGGAATATTAACCCCTCGTTCCATGTGTCTCTCCTCAGGCCGGTGGTAGCTGGTCCACTCCAGGACTATGAGATAGAAGAGACTCCTCCGCCCCCGTTGGACATCGAGGGGGCTCCGGCGTACACTGTGAGGTCCATCCTTGATTCGAGACGCCGGATGGGGGGTCTCCAATATCTCGTGGAGTGGGAGGGGTACGGCCCGGAGGAGCGGTGCTGGGTGCCGAGGAGGGACATATTAGACCTGTCCCTGCTGACCGAGTTCCATCGGGGTCATCCTACGCGCCCTGCTCCGCGTCGTCCTGGTCGTCCCCGAGGCCGGGATCGGCGCACGGCTGGAGCCGCGCGTCAAGGGGGGGGTACTGTCACGGTTTCGGCCGAGGCTGCTCCTCCTCCTTGTTCGGGCAGGCTTCGGCGGTCGTCGTCCCCGGAGTACTAGCTGCCACCGTTCAATGTTTCATGTTTGTTTGGTTTTGTCTGTTTGTACACCTGTCCCTTGTTAGTGTTTGATTTGGTTGCCTATTTAGTTTTCGTGTGTGGGGGCAGGTGTTATGTGGTATTGTATACTTGTCAAGCTGTTGCTCTTGTTGTATTTACTCTCGTGTGTTGTTTTTCCGAGAGTCCGCACTGTGTGCGCGTTCTTCATTTTACGCACTGTGTGTGTTGTGCGTATTTTGTATTTTGCCTCCCGGGTGGGTTGGCTGTTCGCCTGTTTGGTGCTGCCTTTTGTTCACTAAAGTCTGTTGACGTACGCCCGTGTTTCCTGCGCTTGATTTCCTCACCACATCTACACTCAGCTACTGACAACTAGCCTGGCCTTACACTGTTGCGACAACTGAGTGGACTCAATGTCAATGTCACCTAGCCCTAACTCGTGCAACACCTCATTTGTCACTCTGTGCGGTTTGACGGTACTGTCAACGGTCAAGCTATCTCCGCTACCATTGTCAAAGTCTGGATTGTCCTCCATTTTGTGTACCTGCTGCACCAGGGGAACCGGTTCGACAGTGGGCCCATCCATATAGGCAGTGTCAAAGTCCTCTAATGCCATGCAAGGAAAAACGTCCACTATCTTGGCATTGCGTCTCACTGTTACTGGCTTTGGTGAAGGATTGATAACTTTGACAGGGACCCAGCCATTGCTCCACAATGTTGCTACTGTTCTCCCCACTATAATGTTTTTTGGTCTTGAGCGTGCCCTCGTAGGCTCAATAACGACAGCACTGCCTGCGGATACATTTTGAGGCGTACACAGCCGGACCCAGACTAAATGTTCCTGCATAGGCTCCAATGTGACCGCCCGCTTCAGCCTTACTGTGCCCACTCTTTCTGGCACTTCGGTCCCTTTCCATCTCTCTACATTAGCCAGCAGACGGAACAGTTTGTCATCTCCATTGTGTTCAGATGATGACATCTTCTCCCAGAAGTCACCAGTCGTCTTCAGCTCCCTGATGAGGTGTTTTATCACGTTGCTGCCTAGGATGAGCTCATCGCGTTGGCCATCCACTACTAGAACAGGGACAGAGACACTGCTGCCATACACAGACAGATTCAATTCACACACACCTACAGGCTTGGTCTTCAACCCCCCGCAGCCAACCAACACCACTTCAGTCGGACTGAGGGAGCCACTCTTGAGCACACCTGCTTTCTCAAGGCGTGGCACCACTGTTGAGCTCAATGTGCATGCCATAGAACCGCTGTCAATCATAGTGCTCACCTCTATAACATCCCCCAGTAACACCCTAGTATAGAAGAATTCATCTTTGTGGAGCACTCTCTGTGTATTTTGCATAATGACTTTTTCGTTCGACTTGACTTCATCACAAACACTTCAATATATTTACTAAATCTACCCCACTATCTACCCCGCACTTCCCCCCATCCCGTGCGGGCCAGCTAGTTTTCCTGCCGCTGTGTCGTGTTGCTGTCTGATGGAGCGACGGGAGTTACCGATGAAGTTCGAGGGCATTCTCAACGTGTGTGCCCCGCTGCATAACAGAGGAAGCCTTGCACTTCCTCTGGTACTCCTCCAGCCTGCCATGGACCTCCGCAGCCGTCCACTCATGCAATGGTTTGCACATGAATATCAATGACAGCTCTGGGTTCGGACAGTGCTTGATGAACATGACAGTCAGAACACGTGATGGATTGTCTAGCTCCTTGTTCTGCCTCTTCAAACAGTCCTCTGCCACCTCTATGGCCCTGTTCAGTCTGATCCAGTAATCGAATGGAGTCTCCCCTTCCATTGGCAACGTAGAATAAACATCAGCTAGGGGCATGTCGGAGTTGATTGTGTCGCTAAAGTGATGCTTCAGAATGTCAAAAACTGGTCTAGGGCCCTGGCTTAAGTCAACTGGGTTACTGCGTACGCTTACTCTCACCACGTCACGTGCCCGCCCTGACAGCTTACCCACAACTTCATCTGACCTCTCCTGCCCACCATAGCCCTTCTTCTGCATGTACACTAACATGGTCTCCTCCCACTCATGCACTGTGCATTCCTCTGAACCATCCCCCCTGAAACAGACTGGTTCCCTGACATTTTCACCACTACATTTAGACTAGAGCTGGCCCCAGCCTTGGTACCACCAACATTATCAACCTTCTGTCCCACCCCATCTCCCATAGCCTTTGATTCCAAACAAGAGGCAATATTTTCACCTATGGAGTAACCTATCTGTGCCCGCCAGGAAATCCATAGACACATCCTCCATCCTAGGACTAGATGAAACTGGCTCGAATGCACTGAGTTGAGGTAGCTCTAAATCATGTGGAAAGTGCACACTTGCCTGTGCAGTTGGCCTGGCCAGAGGTGTGGAAGTAACTGGAGAAATAGTTGCCCCCCTACCCACTGGCGGTGAAGGGTTAACCATGAAAACTCCCCTACCTCTCCCAAAACTTTTCAAATTTTTTTTGTCAATATGATCACTTCTACAAAATCAGCTTGAACATAATGCACTCAAAATAAAAGTTCAGTAGTAGTTGTCTAACAAGACCAAGAATCAACACAGAAAAGTAACAAGAAACGCCTTAATAAATAGTTGTCGCCACCGTGTGGTAGAAAATGGCGTCTCCGTCACGTTAATTGGCTTCGGAAGGTTACTAGCGTAACAGCACAATTGCATCACTAAATAATCATAGCATCACCACATACAAGTAATAAACAGTACATTATATTTCCCCCACTCACTCATGCTACCAGGAGCTCCCTGAGAATTCCACTTGTGCAGAAAGCGAAACCTAGGCCTCTGGCGTGCATCAGCAACCACAGTACTTCTTGAAGAAAATATTGTCCCTAACTAGCCATGGAGATAGGCTATCCAAAGTCAAAGTCACTCCAGCCGGCTGAAGCTAATTGGCTAAATCATTTGGCTAACTCTTCCCACCTGTGAACACACACCCACATCAAACCCCACCCCGAAACCAACTCACGTTAGAATTCAGTTATGGCCGCTAGCATTTCTTAATTAACCAAATCTAAATCGAGGCCAAATGCAGTCGCCCTTTAAAACTAATTAATGACATGTTGCACCTCTACCGTGCTACCTTTCAGATGAGCCAGGAGGAGGACAGATGAGACCGCAGGCCAGTGGAGCACTTAGAACAGCATCAGCCAGGGGCAACTGGTAGGGAAGAGGATGATTTAGGTGACCCAGACACAGGCCCAAAACAAGTTAAGCTACCCCAGTATCCCCTTGAACGTTTTGGACTGCAAAACTAAAGAGACACACCAGACAAGACACAGAGACAGCAACAGAAGAGTAGGATATGATGGAGAGAGACATACCAGATAAGACACAGTAACAAAAGAATAGGTGATGGAGAGAGACACCAGAAAAGACACTGAAACCGCAACAGAAGAATAGGTGATGTATAGGGACTGTCACGCCCTGGCTCTGGGGACTCTCGTATGTTGAGCCAGGGTGTTAGGTTCTAGTTTTGTGTTTCTATGTTGGCCAGGGTGGCTCCCAATCAGAGACGGCTGTAGCTCGTTGTCTCTGATTGGGAGCCATACTTAGGTAGCTGTAAGGCATTCGTTTGGTGTGGTTTCTTGTTCCTTTTGATTTGTGTTTGTGCCGTAGGACTTCAAGTATCGTTTGTTGTTTTGTTCGCTGTGGTGTACAAAAGAATAAATATGTACGCATCTCACGCTGCGCCTTGGCCTGCTTCTTTTCAAGACGATCGTGACAGGGACACATCAGACAAGACACAGAGACAGCAACAGAAGAATAGGATATGATGGAGAGAGACATACCAGATAAGACACAGTAACAAAATAATAGGTGATGGAGAGAGACACCAGAAAAGACACTGAAACTGCAACAGAAGAATAGGATATGATGGAGCGAGACACATCAGACAAGACACAGAGACAGCAACAGAAGAATAGTATATGATGGAGAGAGACACCAGAAGAACAGAACAGCCATAACAGAAGAGGATAGACAAAAGAGACAGCAACAAACAAGCACAAGAGACAGCAACAGACAAGACACAGAGAAAGTGACAGAAGAGGGCAGATGGAGAGAGAAAAGAGGTGGGTTGAGCACACAGTAGAATGTATCACTTCAAGCTGCTCTATAGATTCTATTTAGTTGTATTTATTTGCACAAATTATGATGTGAAATACAGACAGTGAAAAAGTAAACATGGTTTACAAAGAATTTGCAGGTGAGGTGAAAAAGCATGTGAAATTACTATTAAAACAATTGTTTACTTTTACACTTTTTACAGGACAGGATGAGAGAGGACAAGACAGGAGACAGCAACAGAAGAGGGCAGACAAGAGAGACAGCAACAGACAACACAGAGAAAGCAATGGAGAGAGGCAGAGGAGGGGTGAGCACACAGTAGACTATCACTTAGAGAGAGAGAGAGAGGATGTTTGGGTACTGTGGGATTCTTTAATCAGTTTGGCTCATTGCACAGGTCAGAGTCTAAGTTTGAAGTTGTTGAGTGGTTTTTGGCAATACACTGTAGATGTATGTGCTCCAGAGTAGAGAAACCCACAGTAGCAACTGTAATTGAGTACTGGCAGTGTCTGCTGTGGCAGGTGGGAATGTGCAAGTTACCAACACATTTTTATAATCTCTCAATGTTCTAATCTCTCAATGTTAATCTCAAAGTGCACCAAATTCATGCATTTAGCTGTTGACATTTAGGGGAGAATGACCCTGGATCCCTCTAGTCTACAGGCTTTGGCTAAGCCCCGAATGTGTTCAAATCCTAGAAACGCATTCTGGCAACTTTGAGAAAAACGACTTATACCCATTTCAGACAGAAGATTTGGTATATTACCTGTAAATATAAGGCAATGTTTATATGACCCCTTTCAAACAGACCCCTATATAATCAAATCAAATTTTATTTGTCACATACACGTGTTTAGCAGATGTTATTGCGGGTGTAGCGAAATGCTTGTGCTTCCACTTTCTTGCAGGTTTACCCCTTTTATATATACAGCATAGTGAGTTAGCATGGCTTCTCAGAGTCAAGGATGAATAGGATTATATATTTGGTGTTAGACTGGCTAAGATAAATGTTTTTATCTACACATGTTTTTTGGTTCTCTGTTTGGTGGATGTATTTCACATCTGCTGTTGTTTACCTAAGCCACTGGTATTTACTCTAGGTAATGAGGTAATGAGTTTTTGGTGATGGTGTACAGTAAAATAAGGTCAAAGACTAACAGAAATATGTCTCTCACTCTCAAACATATAATCTACAGGTACAAGACTATACATGATGTATGTATACATGGAAGTCTTTCAATGTTAGCATCCTGAAACACACACTCACTTCCCCCTTGCTTTCTTTCCTTTTCTTCTTTCCCTGGCCCCTGTCGCTCCTCTGTCTCTGGATCCTCCCTCCCTCCCTCCCTCCCTCCCTCCCTCCCTCCCCCCTCAGTTTTTCTCTCCTTCTACCCCCTCTCTCTCTCTACTGACCCCTGTCTGTGTTACTCAAACAAAAAAGCTGTGTGTGTGTGAATAAGTGTGTGTATTTGTAGAATTGACCAGGATACTGGGAAAACATAAACCTGCATAGTTCCCGGGTTAGAATACCAGGAGAGTGTATTTGCATCTGGTGAAAAAAAGACAGACCAACACACATAAACACGTAATGGAAGTAGGCTATTAGTGGACAGATGTGTGATTTCCTGTGAAGTGAGGATGTGGTCTTATATCTGACCCAGAGTCAGGCCCATTCAGACCACCTAAAGAGTGACATGTGGGTCTAATTCACCTTCTGTCGTGTATTCAACTGCACACATAAAATAGGTAGCCTACTATATTGGCTAAGATTGATTTCTTCATAGATTTTGGGCACAGTGTATAATGGTTACCAAGCTAGATTATATGGATGTTTCCTGTGTTATAGCTCAAAATACTTCCTATATATCCAAACCGGCCTCAAAAACAGCATTTGGCAGAAATCCACTCTTTTGCATCATTGGCTATGTCATTGTGACATCATCACCGATACTGGCAGACGTTTCTAGAGGCAGAGAAAAAGAGAAAGATAGAGAGAGATCTGGAACCTCTAATGGTTTCTGTGTCCATAGATAGATTATATTTCTACGTATGTGTCTTTGCTCTGTGTTCCAAGGCAGCAGCTACTCTTCCTGGGGTCAAAGCATATTAAAGAACTTACATTACATATAAAACAAAATATAAAACAGTACATCATATAACATTATTACACCACTACATGTCTACAATACAAAATGTTTAATACCACCATACAACAATATCACAATGTATGCGTATGCATGTGTCTGTACCTTTGTGTGTGTCCCCGTTGTTCCATAAGGTGTATTTTTACCTGTTTTTAAAAAATCTGATTCTACTGCTTGCCTCAGTTACCTGATGTGGAATAGAGTTCCATGTAGTCATGGCTCTATGTAGTACTGTGCGCCTCCCATAGTCTGTTCTGGACTTGTGGACTGTGAAGAGACCTCTGGTGGTATGTCTTGTGGGGTATGCATGGAGTCCGAGCTGTGTGCTAGTATTTTAAACAGACAGCTCGGTACATTCAGCTTGTCAACACCTCTTACAAAAACAAGTAGTGATTAAGTAAATCTCTCTGTCACGGTTTCGGCCGAGGCTGCTCCTCCTCCTTGTTCGGGCAGGCTTCGGCGGTCGTCGTCCCCGGAGTACTAGCTGCCACCGTTCGATGTTTCATGTTTGTTTGGTTTTGTCTGTTTGTACACCTGTCCCTTGTTAGTGTTTGATTTGGTTGCCTATTTAGTTTTCGTGTGTGGGTCATTACACGGTGCTCAGTTCTTCACAAAATTAGATCTCAGGAGCGCATATAACTTGGTGCGCATTAGAGAGGGCGATGAATGGAAGACAGCGTTTAGCACGACCTCCGGTCATTATGAGTATCTCTTCATGCCATATGGGTTAATGAATGCTCCCTCAGTCTTCCAATCCTTCGTCGATGAGATTTTCCGGGACATGCAGGGGCAGGGAGTAGTCGTGTACATCGACGATATTCTGGTGTACAGTTCTACCCGAGCAGAGCATGTAGCCCTGGTGCGCCGAGTGTTGAGGAGGCTGTTGGAGCATGACCTATATGTCAAGGCAGAGAAATGTCTGTTCTTTCAGAAGTCGGTCTCCTTTTTGGGTTATCAGTTGTCTGCGTCAGGGGTGAAGATGGAGGTTGACCGGGTGTCAGCTGTGCGTAATTGGCAAACCCCAACCACTGTGAAAGAGGTGCAACAGTTCTTGGGTTTTGCGAATTACTACCGGAGGTTTATCCGGGGTTTTGGACAGGTGGCAGCTCCCATAACGTCTCTGTTGAAGGGGGGTCCGGTGCGCTTGCGGTGGTCAGCTGAGGCGGACAGGGCTTTTGGGAGACTGAAGGACCTGTTTACCTCGGCGCCGGTGTTGGCGCATCCGGATCCCGCTTTACCATTCCAGGTAGAGGTAGACGCGTCCGAGGCCGGTATTGGGGCCGTTCTCTCACAACGGTCTGGCACACCACCTAAACTCCGCCCCTGTGCTTTTTATTCTAAGAAACTCAGTCCGGCGGAGCGGAATTATGACGTAGGGGACAGGGAGCTGTTAGCCGTGGTACAGGCCCTAAAGGTGTGGAGGCATTGGCTTGAGGGGGCTCAACACCCTTTCCTCATTTTGACTGACCACCGTAACCTGGAATACATCCGGGCAGCTAGGAGACTGAATCCTCGCCAGGCCCGCTGGACTATGTTTCTAGCCCGGTTTGTGTTTAAAATCACTTACATCCCTGGGTCCCAGAACGGGAAGGCAGATGCCCTGCCTCGGCGGTATGACACGGAGGAGAGGTCCGTTGAGCCCACTCCCATACTACCAAAGTCTTGTCTGGTTGCACCGGTGGTATGGGAGGTCGATGCAGAGATCGAGCGGGCGTTACGCACCGACCCAAGTCCTCCACAGTGTCCAGTGGGTCGGACGTACGTTCCGCTCGAGGTACGCGATCGCCTCATTTATTGGGCTCATACGTCCCCCTCCTCTGGACATCCAGGTATCGGCCGGACAGTTCACTGCCTTAGCACTAAGTACTGGTGGCCAACGTTAGCCAGGGATGTGAGGGTTTATGTCTCCTCCTGTTCGGTGTGTGCCCAGTGTAAGGCGCCCAGACATTTGCCCAGGGGTAAGCTACAACCCCTGCCCGTTCCACAACGACCCTGGTCCCACCTCTCGGTGGATTTTGTTACAGACCTTCCCCCCTCACAGGGGAATACTACCATCCTGGTCGTTGTGGATCGGTTCTCGAAGGCCTGTCGTCTCCTTCCCATGCCGGGTCTCCCTACTGCCCTACAGACCGCTGAGGCTCTGTTTACTCACGTCTTCCGGCATTACGGGGTACCCGAGGATATAGTGTCTGATCGAGGCCCCCAGTTCACCTCCAGAGTGTGGAGAGCGTTTATGGAACGGTTGGGGGTTTCGGAGAGCCTTACCTCGGGTTACCACCCAGAGAGTAATGGGCAGGTTGAACGTGTCGACCAGGATGTGGGTAGGTTTCGGAGGTCTTATTGCCAGGGCCGGCCGGAGGAGTGGGCGAGATATGTTCCGTGGGCCGAGATGGCACAGAACTCTCTCCGCCACTCCTCCACCAAACTAACCCCTTTCCAGTGTGTGTTAGGGTACCAGCCGATTCTGGCACCTTGGCACGAGAGCCAGATCGAGGCCCCTGCGGTGGATGAGTGGGTGCGGCGCTCGGAGGAGACATGGAACGCTGCCCACGTTCATCTGCAGCGGGCCATCCGTCGGCATAAGACGAGCGCCGATCTCCACCGCAGTGAGGGGCCTGTGTACGCACCTGGAGATCGAGTCTGGCTCTCGACCAGAAACCTGCCCCTCCGCCTGCCCTGCCGGAAGCTGGGTCGGCGGTTTGTGGGGCCATTCAAAGTCCTGAGGAGGTTGAACGAGGTGTGTTACAGGTTAGAACTGCCTATTGATTACAGGAATATTAACCCCTCGTTCCATGTGTCTCTCCTCAGGCCGGTGGTAGCTGGTCCACTCCAGGACTATGAGATAGAAGAGACTCCTCCGCCCCCGTTGGACATCGAGGGGGCTCCGGCGTACACTGTGAGGTCCATCCTTGATTCGAGACGCCGGATGGGGGGTCTCCAATATCTCGTGGAGTGGGAGGGGTACGGCCCGGAGGAGCGGTGCTGGGTGCCGAGGAGGGACATATTAGACCTGTCCCTGCTGACCTGTCCCCTTGACGCGCTGGAGCCGCGCGTCAAGGGGGGGGTACTGTCACGGTTTCGGCCGAGGCTGCTCCTCCTCCTTGTTCGGGCAGGCTTCGGCGGTCGTCGTCCCCGGAGTACTAGCTGCCACCGTTCGATGTTTCATGTTTGTTTGGTTTTGTCTGTTTGTACACCTGTCCCTTGTTAGTGTTTGATTTGGTTGCCTATTTAGTTTTCGTGTGTGGGGGCAGGTGTTATGTGGTATTGTATATTTGTCAAGCTGTTGCTCTTGTTGTATTTACTCTCATGTGTTGTTTTTCCGAGAGTCCGCACTGTGTGCGCGTTCTTCATTTTACGCACTGTGTGTGTTGTGCGTATTTTGTATTTTGCCTCCCGGTTGGGTTGGCTGTTCGCCTGTTTGGTGCTGCCTTTTGTTCACTAAAGTCTGTTGACGTACGCCCGTGTTTCCTGCGCTTGATTTCCTCACCACATCTACACTCAGCTACTGACACTCTCTTCCACTTTGAGCCATGAGAGATTGCCGTGCTGCCCTGTTCTGAGCCAACTGAGCAATTTTCCTAAGTCCCTCTTTGTGGCACCTGACTACACTACTGAACAGTAGTCTAGGTGCGACAAAACTAGGGCCTGTAGGACCTGCCTTGTTGATAGTGTTGTTAAGAAGGCAGCACTTTATTATGGAGATACTTCTCCCCATCTTAGCTACTGTTGTATCAATATGTTTTGACCATGACAGTTTACAATCCAAGATTACTCCAAGCAGTTTAGTCACCTCAACTTGCTCAATTTCCACATGATTCAGTACGAGATGTAGTTGAGGTTTAGGGTTTAGTGAATGATTTGTCCCAAATACAATGCTTTTAGTTTAGGAAATATTTAGGACTAACTTATTCCTTGCTACCCAACTAACTGCAGCTCTCTGTTAAGTGTTGCAGTCATTTCAGTTGCTGTAGTAGCTGACGTGTATAGTGTTGAGTCATCCGCATACATAGACACACTGGCTTTACTCAAAGCCAGTGGCATGTCGTTAGTAAAGATTGAAAAAGGTAAGGGGCCTAAACAGCTACCCTGGGGAATTCCTGATTCTACCTGGATTATGTTTGAGAGGCTTCCATTAAAGGACACCCTCTGTTTTCTGTTAGACAAGTAACTCTTTATCCACATTATAGCAGGGGGTGTAAAGTCATAACACATAAGCTTTTCCAGCAGCAGACTATGATCGATAATGTCAAAAGCTCCACTGAAGTCTAACAAGACAGCCCCCACAATCATTTTATCATAGATTTCTCTCAGCCGATCACTGCACCTGTACACAGCCCATCTGAAATTAGCCCGCCCAACTACCTCATCCCTATATTGTTATTTATTTTGCTCATTTGCACCCCAGTATCTCTATTTGCACATCATCTCTTGCACATCTATCATTCCAGTGTTAATACTAATTGTAATTATTTTGCACTATAGCCTATTTATTGCCTTACCTCCATAACTTGCTACATTTGCACACACTGTATATATATTTTCTGTTGTATTTTTGACTTTATGTTTTGTTTTACCCCATATGTAACTCTGTGTTGTTGTTTTTATCGCACTGCTTTGCTTTATCTTGGCCAGGTCGCAGTTGTAAATGAGAACTTGTTCTCAACTATAGCTTACCTGGTTAAGTAAAGGTAAAAAAAATAAAAATAAAAAATAAAAAAATCATTTGTGTAAGTGCTGTCCTTGTTGAGTGTCCTTCCCTATAAGTGTGTTGAAATTCTGTTGTCAATTTGTTTACTGTGAAATAGCATTGTGTCTGGTCAATCACCATTTTTTCCAGAAGCTTACTACGGGTTGGTAACAGGCTGATTGGTTGGCTATTTGAGCCAGTAAAGGGGGCTTTATTATTCTTGGGTAGCGGAATTACTTTTGCTACCCTCCAAGCCTGAGGGCACACACTTTCTAGTAGGCTTAAATTTATGATGTGGCAAAGAGGAGTGGCAAAGAGGAGTGGCAATATTATCCTCAGTAATTTTCCATCCAGATTGTCAGACCCCAGTGGCTTCTCATTGATGATAGACAACAATACTTTTTTCACCTCTTCCACACTGACTTTACGGAATTCAAAAGTACAAACCTTGTCTTTCATAATTTGGTCAGATATACTTGGATGTGTAGTGTCAGCGTTTGTTGCTGGCATGTCATACCTACGTTTGCTTATCTTGCCAATTAAAAAGTCATTAAAGTAGCTGGCAATATCAGTGGGTTTTGTGATGAATGAGCCATCTGATTCAATGAATGATGGAGCCGAGTTTGCCTTTTTTCCCAAAATGTAATTTAAGGTGCTCCAAAGCTTTCTACTATCATTCTTTATATCATTTATTTTTGTTTCATAGTATAGTTAATTTTTATTTTTATTTAGTTTAGTCACATGATGTCTAATTTGCAGTACATTTGCCAATCAGTTGGGCTGCCAGACTTATTTGCCATACCTTTTGCCTCATCCCTCTCAACCATACAATTTTTCAATTTCTCATAAATCCTAGGGGATTTAACAGTTTTTACAGTCATTTTCTTAATGTATGCGTGCTTATTAGTAACTGGAATAAGCAATTTCATAAGTGCAGCGTCTGGTTGCTCCTCATTACACACCACAGACCAGCAAATATTATTTACATCATCCACATATGAATCACTACAAAACTTATTGTATGACCTCTTATACGCTATATTAGGAACTTTGGTTTTCCTAGATATGGCTACTATATTGTGATCACTACATCCTATGGATGCAACATTTCTGCAGCATTAGTAAAGATGTGATCAATACATGTTGATGATTTCATTCCTGTGCTGTTTGTAAATACCCTGGTAGGTTGACTGACAACATGATCCAGGTTGCAGGCACTAGTTACAGTTTGACGTTTTTTCTTGAGTGGGCAGCTTAATGAAAGCCAGTCAATATTTAAATCACCCAGAAAATATACCTCTCTGGTGATATCACATACATTATCAAGCATTTCACATATATTATCCAGATACTGACTGTTAGCACTTGGTGGTCTATAGCAGCTTCCCACAATAATGGGGTTTAGGTGAGGCAGATGAACCTGTAGCCATATTACTTCAACAGTATTTTGACATGAGATTGCACAACCGCCCCCGTTGGCATTTCAGTTTTTTCGGCAGATGTTATAACCATGTATTGCTACCACTGTATCATCAAAGGTATTATCTAAGTGAGTTTCAGAGATAGTCAGAATTGAATGTCATCTGTTACAAGCAAGTTATTGACTTAATGAACATTGTTTCTCAGGCTGCATATGTTAATATGGGCTATTTTTAGCACTTTTCTGGGTTGCTTGATTGTAAAGGCCCTGAAGGCTTAATGATGTATTGTACTGAAGGGAAGAGAGAGAGGATAGATAAAGAGGACAAGGAAGAAGGGAAAGTGAAAGGGAGATGGGGTGAATGGAAAAGAGAGTGAGGGAGGGAGAGATGATACCTCACGGATGATCAATGGAAACAGGATGCACCTGAGCTCAATTTCGAGTCTCCTAGCAAAGGGTCTGAATACTTACGTAAATAAGTTTGTATTTTATTTTGTTTTTATAAATTTGCAAAAAATGATAAAACCTGTTTTCGCTTTGTCATAATCTTTGATATAGCCTAAACCCCTTTCCATTTCTGGGAATGGACATTCATGCAGTGATATTCAATCTGCCGACTTGTGGTCACATAGTCATATTCTAATTTGAAGTATGTTCT
>NC_139992.1:76468777-76559694 GCF_964263955.1 Coregonus lavaretus | reverse complement strand
CAATTCCTGACATTTAATCCTAGTAAAGAATCCCTGTCTTAGGTCAGTTAGGATCACCACTTTATTTTAAGAATGTGAAATGTCAGAATAATAGTAGAGAGAATGATTTATTTCAGCTTTTATTTCTTTCATCACATTCCCAGTGGGTCAGAAGTTTACATACACTCCATTAGAATTTGGTAGCATTGCCTTTAAATTGTTTAACTTGGGTCAAACGTTTCGGGTAGCCTTTCACAAGCTTCCCACAATAAGTTGGGTGAATTTTGGCCCATTCCTCCTGACAGAGCTGGTGTAACTGAGTCAGGTTTGTAGGCCTCCTTGCTCGCACACGCTTTTTCAGTTCTGCCCACAAATGTTCTATTGGATTGAGGTCAGGGCTTTGTGATGACCACTCCAATACCTTGACTTTGCTGTCCTTAAGCCATTTTGCCACAACTTTGGAAGTATGCTTGGGGTCATTGTCCATTTGGAAGACACATTTGCGACCAAACTTTAACTTCCTGACTGATGTCTTGAGATGTTGCTTCAATATATCCACATAATTTTCCTTCCTCATGATGACATCTATTTTGTGAAGTGCACCAGTCCCTCCTGCAGCAAAGCACCACCAAAGCATGATGTTGCCACCCCGTGCTTCACGGTTGGGATGGTGTTCTTCATCTTGCAAGCCCCCCGTTTTTCCTCCAAACATAACGATGGTCATTATGGCCAAACAGTTCTACTTTTGTTTAATCAGACCAGAGAACATTTCTCCAAAAAGTACGATCTTTGTCCCCATGTGCAGTTGCAAACCGTAGTCTGGCTTTTTTATGGCGGTTTTGGAGCAGTGGCTTCTTCCTTGCTGAGCGGCCTTTCAGGTTATGTCGATATAGGACTCGTTTTACTGTGGATATAGATACTTTTGTACCTGTTTCCTCCAGCATCTCCACAAGGTCCTTTGCTGTTGTTCTGGGATTGATTTGCACTTTTCGCACCAAAGTACGTTCATCTCTAGGAGAAAGAACGCGTCTCCTTCCTGAGCGGTATGACGGCTGCGTGGTCCCATGGTGTTTATACTTGCATACTATTGTTTGTACAGATGGAAGTGGTACCTTCAGGCGTTTGGAAATTGCTCCCAAGGATGAACCAAACTTGTGGAGGTCTACAATTATTTTTCTTGGCTGATTTCTTTTGATTTTCCCATGATGTCAAGCAAAGAGGCACTGAGTTTGAAGGTAGGCCTTGAAATACATCCACAGGTACACCTCCAATTGACTCAAATTATGTAAATTACCCTATCAGAAGCTTCTAAAGCCATGATATCATTTTCTGGAATTTTCCAAGCTGTTTAAAGGCACCGTCAACTTAGTGTATGTAAACTTCTGACCCACTGTTATACAGTGAATTATAAGTGAAATAATCTGTCTGTAAACAATTGTTGGAAAAAGTTACTTGTGTCATGCACAGAGTAGATGTCCTAACCGACTTGCCAAAACTATAGTTTGTTAACAAGAAATTTGTGGAGTGGTTGAAAAATGAGTTTTAATGACTCCAACCTAAGTGTATGTCAACTTCCGACTTCAACTGTACATTGTTGACTATAAGGGTGCCTTCCAATCAGACATATGGATGCCTTACTCTGTGGTTCAAGTTGTATCTTCATGTCTGTAACTTCGCTCTCACTACCTCTGACCCCTAAGCCCTCATCCCTGACCTCCCATTGGCCCAGGGCCTCCGGCAAAACCGTCTAATCAGTCTCTCTGACAGGGAGTTACTCCATGAGTAAACATGTTTATGGTGCATAGGGCTTCTCCACTCTGCATATGAGTGGAGTATCAGCTATATATATTTTTTTAAATATATATGCATAACTAACTGACACTAACATGGAGTGCTCCATGTTCCTGCTGGTAGTAGGCCTCAAGCTGGATGCAGGGAAATGTCCTGTCATGGAGTATGGTTGTATCCATGTCCACCAGGCTCATCATATGACAAACCTGCATAGATTAACAAAAGACAATGGTAACTGTATTTAGTCAATTGAAGTCATGACAGCCATAGGTTCTTTACACAGGAGTGAACAGGTTTTTGTTCCAGCACTTCTCTAACACCTCATTCAACTAATTGTGGTCTAAATTGAACAAAAAAATTGCACACAGTTCAGTCCCCTGGGACATAAATCACCCACGTCTGTATTATTGAATGAGCTTCCCAAGTTAAAAGCTACAATTCTGCATGATAGAGAATAACATGTGTGGATCTATTTCTATCTAACCTTGTGAATAAACTCCAAGAACAAGATGATTCTCCTGATGGCTGGGAGGTTCCCAAGTTCTTTAGATCTGTCTGGGTGTTAGGGATGTGCTTCAACCTGAGGAAAAGAGCAGAGAGGGGGAAGAAATTAACCTCACTGCTCAAATTTCAGTGCTGGTTCAAGTTGCTGAGTACCACAACTACCTTTAATGTGCCATCATTTTGTAAACAGTTTTACATATTCATAAGCTTGATCATGTTGTCACCAGTTTACTTTTAGCTAGCTTATCTATTTGCAGTGAAATTGAGAGGGGCATTTTTCGTGCTGCCTGATAAAGTTAGCAAGTTGATAGTAAAGCTAGGATGAATGTCAGAGGCCAGCTAGCTAACGAAATAGCATCTGTAAATGTAATGGCTGGTCTGGAGTTTGTCTGAAACGTACTATTATATTTCACATGATAAGCAAACTACTGTCATGCTTTTTCACAAGAGAATCGATGGACACGTAAAAGAGACAATTACTTTCAAGTAGATCATTTTTGTTTTATTTACCTCATCCTCTCTTGCTCATGTGGGTAGCTACGTCCTGAGATTTGATTGATGGAACGATCATTATAATCCCATATAATTTACTGCTCTCTAGTTTGATTTGATTTAAAGCAGGAATCCGCAGGTCGTGGGTGACCCTATGCCACCCTACTTCTTGTGTAGTGTTTTCACTTTGAACTCATGTACTACACAAGAAGTGGTCGAGGCATAGAGTCGCCCACGACCTGCGGATTCCTGCTTTAAAAGCTTAGGGATCAATCACATAGAGGGTTCTTGGATTGACAGAGATAACTAACAGATTGCAAGGGATGTTGGTCATTAGGTTGTTCTTATGAAAAGATGGCACCTGTTGATATACTGTGCTGTAGTTGATGTTTTACACCGTGGTGCCAGACAGACAGACAGACAGACAGACAGCACACACCCTTACAAAAAAAACACATGAACAAATGAAGTGAAAAGAACACGTGAAAAATTGAAACTGTACAAAATAATACCAACATTTTAAAGTTTCACATGACATATGGTTATTGTACACATGTTAAGTATCACGTGCATTTTTCACATGACTCAGACATGGTTTCTCAACATTTCACTTAAGATTCACGTGTTTTTGTAACTGGCAGGTTGAGAACCCAGGTCCCCCACAAAAAAGGCCAACAGCTTGACCATTAGACCAAGAGGGCCAACACTAATTTTAATGTCGCAGGCGGGGCAACCTGATCACATGCCCATGAGCAACCATAATTGACTCATGTCCACTACACTTTCATATGTGCATTTTCACATTTTTTTGTCAACTAGGGCTGTCAAAGGATTCAAAAATGTAATCGAGTTTATCACAGGATTTGCTGTGATTAATCGCAACTTCATAATTTGCTCAAATTGAGCTGTAATTTCTGATTTTTTATACAAAAAGCATTACAAGAATATTGACATCTTGATTTTGACCAAGGTAATGGTTATCAAAATCTGGTAAATTTATAAACAAAAAATGTATTTCTTTAACCTCAAAGTCAACTTGTTTTGAAATCACATTGTTGTTTAAAGCTGTATAGATTATGTATTTCTGATGTTTTCAGTGTATTTCGAACGCTTTCAGACAATGACCCACCCAAAAAAGTGAACTTGAGTTAACTGATTAGCTCTGACAGTGCTAATTGTAACAAGTTATACATTATAAATAAGGAGACACAGAGCGCTAGCTTCTCACATATGAAGAAGAGAGACGTGCGACTGCAGTAGTAACACTCCGAATGGATGGCTCAGAAACTAGAGATTATTATTTTTAACACACTTTAATTATTATACTCAGGTAGGCTAAGTTACCTTTTTACAGAATGGCATTACAGAATTAGCAATTCCATATGTGGAAACATTGCTACTGCAACATGTTAACACCACCTTTTCACATGTGAGGAGAATAACACTATTTCACCACCACATGTGAAAGTTAGTTTCTTATATGTGAAACTGCAAATGGGATTTTCACGTGATTTCTACCTGTGAAAATGCAATTCCATATGTGAATGTGACATTTTCACATGAGAAAGTTTTTCTCATGTGAAACTGCATATCCACATTTGCACATGTGAAAGTTCTTAACATGTGAAACCGCAAATTTCACATGTGCAACTGCAATTCACATGATGTGAAAACATGTTTTTTTTCTCACATGTGAAAAGGTGGTGTTAACATGTGATCTCTAAATTTAATAAATGTGAAAATATGGTTTCACATGTGAGTTTAAGCTCAACATGTGCAAACAGCAATTTCACATGTGAAACTGCAAGTTTGACGTGTATTTTTTGTAAGGCATAGCCACAGTAAGCAACTATGAAAGGTGATTTGCTAAAAGCTTCATGCTCAAGGACATGCTGCATAGTGGCAAGTTTCTCCTCAACCAACAACAATGGAAACCCACTTGTCTTCTTTGTCTCTCAAATCACTGTCTGTTGGAGTGTCATGTTTTGGTTGATTTTCCTGAAAGTTGATACATTCTGTTTCAATTATTCATACTCTAATAAATATATATATTCAATTCCCACCATTACTAGGCTACACTACTGGTTCACTAAAAAATTTCCCCCACTGACTGTATGTCTCTTTCTCTGTAGCTTTCCCTTTTACTGCAGTGGGCTAAATCAGGGTCACACAGAGTGATTATTGGTAGTCTTAAACAAATCAACTTTGAAACAAAAGTATACACCTCACACACATGGTTATGTGCTTAAAAAAAGAAGACACCTGTACCATATCGGATATAGAGTTAAAATGTATTACATTTTGAGTTAGCATCCCAATATTACACTTTATATACATCACAGAAGACTGAAATATAACAAAACTGTTTGAAATAGAAACACTGGATTTTTGTTGTTTTTAAATATTTGTGAAGAATATTAATAACATTCCACCCATGAGGCCAAAGAGGACGCTTTGGTCATTGACTGCAGGAAAGGGTTAAATGAAGCAGTCTGGTATTCTAAGAGAAGGACAAAAGACAAAAGGAGACTTTTGGAGACTCCATAGAGAAATCGGTTGGGGGTACAGACAGGGATGTGGGGCAGAGAGGAGCTATTCAAAGAGAGAAAGAGAAAGAGAGAGAGAGAGAGAGAACAGAGGAGAGGGATAGAAGGCAGGAGGGAGAGGCGAGGGGTTAAAAATGCTCTGCCTATTATGCTATCACCCCTCTGCGCACCCAGAGAGAAATTAACAGGGGGAATTAGCGAAGCAATTACACATTTTAATTGGACTAATTCTTCTGGTCTTGTCACAGCTGCATCCAGAAGAACACGTTGAGGCTTCTCCTCATACAGTATGTGTCTCTTTCTCAACAGCCAACTGTGTTATTAATTTCTCTCATTTGCGTCGGCCCTCTTTCACCCTTCTGACACCTGAGTCACGGAGCGTGAGCTGCTGTCAGCTAATGCACAGATTATTATCCTCTCTTTCTCAAACACTGTGTGTCTCTCTCTCTCTCTCTCTCTCTCTCTCTCTCTCTCTCTCTCTCTCTCTCTCTCTCTCTCTCTCTCTCTCTCTCTCTCTCTCTCTCTCTCTCTCTCTCTCTCTCTCTCTCTCTCTCTCTCTCTTCTCATCTCTCACCTCCTCTTTTTCATTCCTTCTATCTCTGCCCTCTTGATGTTCCCATTGTTCGTAAAGTACACAGTTCAAACAGATAGGACTCAGCTGACAGGAGGGAATTATAGTAGGATGTCATTGCTGAAGAATGGAAGATGGCAGCAGTCAACAAATGAACTCGAATGATATGTAAGCGAGCTTGATCTTTCCAACTAATAGGCCCATCACTGTCCTACCTCTTACCAAGGTTGGGCTTTTAGGTTGCTAAAAGTCCTACACTGTATAGACAATATATAAAATATGGAGATGTGTATGTGTAGAATATTGATTGTTGTGTGAATTCTGTCTTCATTTTGAGTCTGTCTCAATTGGTTTAACCAATGGCTTCATTGTGCTTCTCCCAATCTCCCCACTACCCCTTTTCTCTTCTCACTCTCTCCCTGGTAACTGTTGCTTTACACACTGTGCTAAGAGGTTGGAGCGAGATACCTAATTCACATAAGATTTGCGGTATGTTGCCTGAAAAAAGAATTGGGCAATGTTTATATGGTCCCGTTTCAAACAGCCAATTTTTTTCCACATTCTTGTCGGCATTCACCTTTATATCGCCATTGTTTGCTGCAACTGAGCAAGAGACATTCAACTTTGACCCTGTTGTTGCGATCATTGTCATGGTAACCTGACGTGAGAGCAAGCTAAATCCAACAAAAATGCACTGCATTCATTTCATCACATTCACAACAGTATGTTAGCAGCTCGCCATTGGGGGGAGTGGGGTAAATTGAACAATGTTTTACATTCAGCATCACTCCGTCAAGGGAAATATTGTATTTTTTCTAGCAAAAATATCTACATATATTTCAGGATGTTGTGTATCCCTGGAAATAATCAGAATTCATGTAAACATTGCAGTTTTGAAAAATATAGCTTGTCCAAAAAAAATGGTCTCTTGGCACAACATACCCCGGGTATGGAGTAAGTGGAGCAGCTGGACAGGGTAAGTTAAGCCCCCTAAAAATGTCTGTACTGAATTAAATATTACCACTACCTTTATAAAACCATGTCCATCTTTATTCCCCAAACACAATTCAACACAATCACTTTTTTGTATTTTAATCATTTTAAGCATCTTTTAACACAGGCTTAACAACTAACAAACCATTTGTACGTTTTAAAACACTTTTAACATAGTCCAGGCCCTGTTGTTACCTCATATCCCAGTGATAATGCCTTGCATTACACCTGGGAAGAAAACACTACAATTTGCTCAACTTGCCATTGGCTCAACCAACAGCTTAACCGATGGCCATTGGCTCAACTTAACTCAAGGCAAACATTTTGACTATATTAGCCCAAACAGCTACAATGATGCACTTTCATGTTAGGTTTAGGACCTCACATTGAAGCTTACAGAGACCCCAACTAATGTATAGAATAATCTTTAAATTATCTACTTTGGTTTAGATACAAGCATCATGAAACCTCTAACACAATACATTAATTTGGACAATAAATTAATTTGGAAAATCAGTTTTTTGGACTTAACTTGCTTACCATGTGGTTTCTTCCTTCACAGACCTCTTCCTAAACATTTTGATAAATTATAAATGTTGTGAATGGTGTCCTAGAAACAAGGTTGGCTCAACTTACCCCTTTGGCTCAACTTACCCCACTCTCGCCTACTTGTAAATCATTTGTAAATAATTACCTTGTAATGTGTTAATTTTCCTGTTACGGTGAATAAAATGTTGGCTACAGTTAAACTCAAAAGGTAGTCAGATATGTTCTGTTAATTTTATGAGCTGACTACGCAGTTAGATAGCTAACAAGCTAACGTTAGCAACCAACCAAATCCTTGTCTGGAGAAAATTGCTTTTAGTTGCCTGGCTTGCTAGATTGACATACCATAAATACATTTTTAAACAGTTGGGTTTTTGGTGAAATAAATAGGGTAGGTAAGGTTGTCATTTCGACCAGGCTGCTTCGATGTCATGCAGACTGCTGTTTTTGTGTTTCTACCAGGTTTATACTTGTCATAATGACAAGGATACGTTTTATGTCAGACAACAACAATAGAATGTTCATGAATGAATGTGTGCCAAAGACGGTAAGATGTAAGCTGCCGTTTATACTGAGGGGTTGGCAGGACTTTTAAATACATTAACGCAATCATGACTAAGTCGGTTGCAGGAAATAAAAGTACAGGCTTTGTCGCCAGCAATATCTTTCAGATATTAAGAAAAGTCTTAAAAAAGTAGTGGGATGCTGAAGTTGGCAGAAAAACATATTGATTTGAAAGGTGTAAGAGAGAGGGAGAGAGAGCCCCCCTTCACTTTTGCTCAGCATTATCGATGGACTGATCAATGGATTAGTTATTGATCCAGGACCGTTTGACATGGAGAGGGAGTTAATTGTATTTCCAAGCAGGAGGGGGGATGGGAGGTGGGCCAGGAGCATCTTTGACTTATTTGACTCTATCCTGATAGGGAGAGATGGGTGTCTCATTTGACGCTTCAGAGATCTCCTACAATGTAATACCTGAGCTGGGAGCTGACGATCCCCAGTGTGTGTGTGAGTGTGTGTTCCCCAGAGAATATCTGTCCTCTGATGGGGATCGGAGCGGATCAATAAGCAATGATAGACTTCTGCCTTCCATTCAGCTAATCCTGTTAGTGATAGCAGTGGATGTATTCGAATGGTTACACACACAGTGAGACAAGGTAGATGTGTGGACACACACACAGCACACACACAGGCAGGCAGACAACCAAGCATGTACACACATACACACTCCTTATGATCATAAAACACAGGAACCTTTGATATGGAGATCAGTAAAACTATGGGAGGCACTGCAGAAAGGGACACCCTTGAAATAGCACATCTTTGAACATGTATCAGTGATAACCACACACAGCCTATGAGTCTCACACATATCTGTAATGATTACGGGTTCATATTTTGATCCCCGTTTTGGAGAGGGGGACATAATAAAAGTGAACACCAACTGTTCCTGTATGAAGGTACATCAAGGGAACACTTCTGATATGACATAATCCTCTCCTCTCTATGTCTCTCCTCCTTAATCTCTCTCTTCCTTACCTTCTGTCTGAGAGACTCAAAGCTCCCTTCATCTTCTCCTGGGAGTTGATGGGAGCTGGAGAGGAGACCACATGCTGTAAGAGGAGAGAGAACAGAGACAAAGGTATTAGAAAGTGATGATTGAATTAACTGTGATGCAGATGTCCTTTTTTGTCAGCTCCAGACTCATCAGTGTGTGATCCATTACTTGTGGTGCTGATACTACCTTTTGTGAATAACAGCGTCTTACCCCCAGTCACCACCACCACCACCCCAACCTTCTCCAACCCTCCTGGCACTCTCCACCCCTTCTCCCTCTCCCTCCTCTCCGTCTATCCGTCTTCCAGACAAACAGTGATCCTGGTTGGAACATTTTAATTAAATGACCCTCAGCCTTCTCTGTACTGTTAGGTTTGCCCAACTCCCGCCTGAGCCCTCTGACGTTCAGAAACAATTTATGTTTTCCCATTCTTTCCCTCTTTCTATTTGAGTCATGCAGAAGCCACGTGGACGTGTTGGCTCCCTAAATGCATTGCAGTTTCTAGGCCTTGTCCTCTGGATACAGTGGTGAAGTTTGTTCTGTTCAACAAACTTTCCCCTAAACTCAGTGGAACCCAGTTCAGACTAAATTGATTAAATTATAATGAATCACCTTCTATTGTGTCTATATCTTTATTATAAAGGTGCTTAGTAGACATTCTAATTCATAAATGTTTCCCATAGACTGTGGATGGATCTGTACAATGTGCCAACATTAGCAGGAAATAGTATCTCATGCTTCGCAAGGTGTTAATTCAATTAACAAGGTATGTAAGGACAGAGAGTATTAAATGTACTGTATAATCTAAATTAATTTCACATTCTTTTTTGAATTGTAACTTTTAAAATCTTCGGTCAGGTCAAGAACAGCGGCAGCATTTGGGACAGACTGCAAATGTACACGCACACTTGGTTTCATCTCTCTCTTCTTAACACATTTCTAATGCTATGTGTATGCTGTTTTTCTCTTGGTGCTGTCAGGATGGACATAATCATAGACGTGTGTATGTGTGTGTGTGTGTGTGTGTGTGTGTGTGTGTGTGTGTGTGTGTGTGTGTGTGTGTGTGTGTGTGTGTGTGTGTGTGTGTAACAGTCAGAGTGAAGGAGAATAGATGGAGGGTGGGTGGGTGGAGGGAGGGGGTAGAGCCAGTTCGATAGCCCGATAATCAAGTGCTGAAAATGAGAGAGGGGACATTCTATGTAAACAAATGTGTTCTACACAATTACTCGATTAATAATCTGCTAAATGGCATATTATTATTATTATATTATTATAATAATCATTATTCTATTACCACCACACCACAGAGACTCTGAGAGGGGGAGAGGGACCAGAGAGAGATATACAGGGAGAGGGACCAGAGAGGAATATACAGGGAGAGGGACCAGAGAGAGATATACAGGGAGAGGGACCAGAGAGAGATATACAGGGAGAGGGACCAGAGAGGAATATACAGGGAGAGGGACCAGAGAGGAATATACAGGGAGAGGGACCAGAGAGAGATATACAGGGAGAGGGACCAGAGAGAGATATACAGGGAGAGGGACCAGAGAGGAATATACAGGGAGAGGGACCAGAGAGGAATATACAGGGAGAGGGACCAGAGAGAGATATACAGGGAGAGGGACCAGAGAGAGATATACAGGGAGAGGGACCAGAGAGGAATATACAGGGAGAGGGACCAGAGAGGAATATACAGGGAGAGGGACCAGAGAGAGATATACAGGGAGAGGGACCAGAGAGAGATTTACAGGGGGAGATCGAGAGAGAGAGAGAGAGAGAGAGAGAGAGAGAGAGAGAGAGAGAGAGAGAGGGCGAGCGCACCAGGCTAAGAGATCTGCAGTAGCTGTACATTTCCCATTGCCTAGTTAAGGCTGTGAGACTGGGGGTCAGCAAACTTAATTATAGCGTAAGTGGATGGAAACGGCAGAATGATAGAGAGAGGAACATCCAGCCAGATTGGGAGTGGAAGGTTTAATAGTACTATCTCATCCTGCTGCCCGCCTGCCAGCCCTCTCCCCACAATGCAGACCAGACCTGCAATCACAGCAGCCTACACACCACACACCCTCCAGGACAATAACACTAACACATACAGTATCAAAATTACATACTCCATAGAAGGCAAGGCACTTTGCATTAATACTTTCCAATATTCCGGAGTATAAGAAGTCCATATCCCGTGTAATGGTGATATCTGAGAAAAAGTTTGCCATTCTGTCTGTCTGTCTTCCTGTCTTCCTGTCTGTCTGTCTGCCACCATGAAGCAGCACTTTTAAGGGATGCTTCATTTCTATTCATGAGCATACATATGTAGACAAAGTAACAGAGCCGATGTTAGAGTAAAACTTGGTCACACATTGAAGTTAGAGGTCCCTAACTGGTTAGATATTGTTGTATTGTCACATGCACAGGATACAGCATATGTAAAACAGGACAGTGAAATGCTTCACTTGCGAGCTCTTTCCCAATAATGCACAGACAGACAGCCAATATTCAGTAGGGTGGCCCAATGCACAGCCAGACAGCACACAGAACTGCATTCCAACTGCTCTGCATTACATTAGCATATCTCCACCTCATGTACCAAGCCTTTCATTTCCTCCTAGAGATGATAAGGATCTCCTTGTTTAACCAGATGTGATGACTGGGGGAGGCACAACACACACAGACACAGACACAAACTTATAATCATGAAAACTTTAACCAAAAACAATAACGCAATAAAAGTCTCATCAGTTATAATGAAACTAATTTAAATTAGCCAGCAGAGAGGCCTACATACAGTATTAGAGGACAACGGTAAGTGAGCAACCTCCCTGCTGTGTACATCCTTCTCTGTCCTGTCCCAGTGATGGAGTGAGACACCCTCATAGGATTAAAGGAGAAGAAAGGAGGGATTATAACTTGATGACCTTTCAACCCGCTGTCTGTCAGGGTGTACTAAAGCCACATATGCTTTAGGAGAGCTAATCTCCTTCTTTCTTTCTCTTTCTCTTTTTTCATATCCCTCTCTCTTTGTATCTATAAGGGATGTATCATTTCTTTATCCCCCTCGATCCAGATTTACTCCAGAAAATAAACTTTTTATCCTGATCTGATAAGAAGCCAGTCTCTATCCTGGGAAAAGGTCCGGCTGCCTCCAGTTTTCCCGTATTTCAGAGCGTCTGATAATTCTATGGGCAACAGTGACAAAGGCCTGTTTCTGATGGAGACCGTGTCCGTCAGGGAAACAGTATAAAGAGCCTGCACGTTCATAAGCTCTGCCATGTACCTTTACTAATAAACAAACAATATTTTGATCCTGCAAGGATCTTCCTCAGGTCATTTCAACAGATGTGTACCACACGCAAATGTATAGACATAAGACAAGCACCAATTAGAAACAGTGACACCAAAGCCCCCATTTACCGTCTATCCCAATTAATTGTGGTTATACTGCTAGCAGTTTGAAATGTCTGGGCAAAATGGAAACAGAAAGAAATACCCTCTTAAATAATCTGTTATGGTATTCACACATGCACACCAGTGTTTGGTTAGTGTAACAATCATTGTGACAAATATTGCTGTTTTGCCATTTACATTGGATTGATTGACATAAGCTAATTGTGGAAACCTGTGGAAGACTAAGACATATCTAACTGAAGGTGTGGCAGCCTATCTATCATTGTGTAATTCAACGGATAGCCTACATTATTCTCAGGCAGATTATTGTTGTAAAGAAAATATAGGGTTTTTGTCAGGTTAAGAGGGAAATTGTTGAGAAAAGCACTAAACATTGTTTTAAAAAATTATATGGTGGTATAAGCAATTTTTTCTATGCTAAATAAGGCTTAAAATAGCACTAGATTAAATGCTAATATTATAATTTAACTAATGTTAGATTAATGATGTGTATTCATCTGCTTAACAAAAACTTTAATTTGATCTAGCCTAGCTTAGAAAAAGGACAATTAAACAAATTCTCACAAGCATTAGGGTATAGGTGATGTTTAACCTTCAACCATGCAGCTTCATTAAAACGACTTTAATTAATTTGTTGAGCACAAAAGGCTATGTTTGTATATTATTTCATTCTGTTTCGTTATCAGCCAAACAAATAAGTCTATAGCTACAGTTCTTCAGTCATGCACTCCACTGACTGCACTTTATGTCCCTCTCGTGAAAAAAAAGACAGACAGTAAATGATAAGGAGAGAGAAAATGAGTTTTTTTTTAGAGCACCGAGAACCTGTAATTCACAGTAATAGGAAAACAGAGGTGCAGTGCTACCCTCTCGTTCACCCTAAATCATTGTGTTGGAAATCGTCAAATTGCAGCGCGCACACCTCAGTTGTCCAGGGCCGAGGAGATGAACCCCGCAATAAAATCATCGGAATTACTGACACCAATCCGTGAGTGCTGCTCGTGCCTAATCAGCTAGTGTCAGCGCCACTCCACTGGGGCTCAGTCGGGAGCGTCCTCCCTGCACATGCCCCGCCGGTCCATGATCCCGCAACACACTATAGCTAATCACTGCTTGCGTGCGAGCTCTCCATCCGTCTCATTCGCTCTCTTTTATTCCCCACTCTCTATCCACCGTTTTTCTCCTCTCTCTCTCAAAATACTGCAAAGACCGACAGTAGCTTACACAACACCTGACTCATTTTAACAATAATTATTTTTCTTCCATTAAAAAAATGAAATGAAACTCTAGGCCAAAATGCACGGATGCATTTTAAAGGTAAAAGAAATCCGTTATATGTTGGCATGTGCGCCCAAAATAGCAAGCCTCTATATCACCTAAAAGTTAACAAATAAAAAATAAAAACATTTAGCCCACACAAACGGTTAGAAAAAAAAACAGAAAAAAATGAGTAGGCCTATTTCATATAAACAAGCTCACATAGCATAAATTAAATAAAATGAAAAAATAACTACAAAATGTCAGTGTTCTAAGAGCGATAAGAATCTTAGAATATGAGTCTGCGGGGAGATTTAGGTAAAAGCCACTAATTACCCCGTGGACCGATGTGATAGTGACGGCGGATGAAATTAGAGGAACAAAAAAGACGCAAACGCGCATCTGAATAACAAGAGCAACATTCTCAATAGAATTTTTAATTTGATTTTGTTGCAGGTTTTTTTCTCCTGTGCAGAAGACAGGGAAATTACAGAAAGAATAATACAGGGCAAAACAAAGCAAGCCTCACGCGCACCTATTCACAGGACTGTTACACGCCTAATTTGGTCCAAAAATGATAATAAAAAGAGCTGACAAAACCGACTATAATCAGGCGCACGTGCATGCGTGCGCCCACGGTATCATAACAGGACGTAGGCTAATTTGACAGGGGCAAAAACACTACAGCAAAAACGGGCACAGAAACTGTGTATGAATATAATGCAGTAACATTATTTTGTGGAACATTTGTCAGTGTCCAATAGAAGTTGGTCTGATGTGAGAAACATTTACAAATAATGAGTCTTTAAAATTAACTCTAATATCTTTCATTCCTTGATTTTTGATTCAATAAATACAATATGTTCGCTAATCATTATTCATCATGATTCATTTACATATGATTCACAATGTAAATAGTTTTGCTGTTATAAATTATCATATATTTCATATCTTGAGCTCAAGAGAACAGAAACTTTCCTTAATGTAAAAACGATTTTATCCAGTAATGTACATTATTTATCAATATTATGATCATCTTTTGATGAGTGCATGTCTCAAAGACAACATCAAATGATCGGAATTGAAAAGCATAAATAAAGATATAGAGAGGGGAGGAGAACAGAGAATACCTTTTCAAAGTAGACCTACATTACTGGAACACTTCATACTACTTACATAGCCTACCATTCATGTAAATGAGAACTTGTTCTCAACTGGCTTACCTGGTTAAATAAAGGTGAAATAAAAAATTAATAAAATAAAATGCAGGATGAGATTTAGAGTTCAGGACAAACTATAACTGGGAAATGCTCCATGAATGAACCCTCTACAAACCATCTGTGTGTGTGTGTGTGTTTTTACTGTCTTGCCTCTGATCCCAATCTGTGGATCCAGTGGATCTTGAATATATCCCACATATCACAGCTCTTCGTCTTCACTGGCATATAGAGTGGATCCCATGTTCTGTAGAGCAATACACAGATCTATCATATAGAGAATATCTTTGAAATTATGTATTGTATAAGTGGATCAGCTATATTTCAAACAAGTTGCTTGCTATACAGAACCAACAACGTCTGAGAGAGATAGGCCAAGACTATTTTAATTTAACAATTTAGTCTGATCTATTTCACAACAAGGAAGTGTGCGGCATATTTCAAACGTACATTTCAAAGACAGGATCCATGGAGGGACATAAAAGGCATACAGGATGTGTGTGATCTTTACCTCAAAGCGTTAACATCCCTGCTCTGTAAACTACATTACAGCTAGAGATGAACATTGTTCCTTTATTTCACAAACTAAAAGTAGAACCTAGACTATATGTATAATACTGTAACTACATCAAATCATGGTATATATCATATCAATTCACTCTTTTTAAAACCTTAAAGATACAATATGCCATCTCTGTGCAATACCTTATACCTATACAACATGAGAATGAGCCTACCTATGATATCAATATATTGGAATCAGTTAGTGGGAGAAAATGTAAATGTAAATGTAAAAGCAGTGTTTTCACCTTTTCACCAGTGTTCTCGCCAGTCTGTCTGGCCCTACCGCAGTACTCTACATCACTAGCCATGAATAGAACCACCCAAAACATGTTCTCCATGTTCCAACATCTTAATCCTTTACCTCTTACCTCTTATAGAGATCTAAAGCAGTTTTAAGACTCTGTCACTTTCTCTGTTTGGTTCTCTTCTGTTTCATATTCATCTGCAGCTTCAAGTTCTACACACCCACTTAGGACACGGAGAGAGAGCAAGAGCAAAAGAGAAAGAGAGAGAGAAAGAGAGAACGAGAGAGAAGATAAAAACATAAAATTCATACTTTTCACCTTATAACATTTTCAACACATCCACACACAAAGACAGAACATATTACCATAGATCAGAATGTTTCTCTGTGATTCCTTACAGTGGAGGGAGAGGAAGATAAAATCAAATCAAATCAAATCTTATTTGTCACATGCGCTGAATACAACAGGATACCTTACAGTGAAATGCTTACTTACAAGCCCTTAACCAACAATGCCATTTTAAGAAAGAATACCAAACAAAATACAATGCTAATAGTCTGGGTAGCCATTTGATTAGATGTTCAGGAGTCTTATGGCTTGAGGGTAGAAGCTGTTTAGATACCTCTTGGACCTAGACTTGGCGCTCCGGAACCGCTTGCCGTGCGATAGCAGAGAGAACAGTCTATGACTAGGGTAGCTGGAGTCTTTGACAATTTTTAGGGCCTTCCTCTGACACCGCCTAGTATAGAGGTCCTGGATGGCAGGAAGCTTGGCCGTACGCACTACCCTCTGTAGTGCCTTGCGGTTGGAGGCTGAGCAGTTGCCATACCAGGCAGTGATGCAACCAGTCAGGATGCACTCGATGGTGCAGCTGTAGAACCTTTTGAGGATCTTAGGACCCATGCCAAATATTTTCAGTCTCCTTAGGGGGAATAGGTTTTGTCGTGCCCTCTTCACGACTGTCTTGGTGTGCTTGGACCATGTTAGTTTGTTCGTGATGTGGACACCAAGGAACTTGAAGCTCTCAACCTGCTCCACTACAGCCCCATCGATGAGAATGGGGGCGTGCTTGGTCCTCTTCTTTTTCCTGTAGTCCACAATCATCTCCTTTGTCTTGATCACGTTGAGGGAGAGGTTGTTGTCCTGGCACCACATGGTCAGGTCTCTGCAAAGAAATGTTTGCAAAGACATGTCTCAACTCTCATTGTCTACTGTAAGACTTGAGGCGATATAGAATTAGATGTGTAGGTACTCTCATATGGACAAGGACACTGGACATGATGATGAAGATTTGATTGACAGTATGCACATGGTATAGCAGTACAAAATGAATATTGTCCCCCACCCACATATCATGGAATCTATGGCTCAACTCATCTCCCTCTTCCCCTCCCAATAATCTTCCCTCTCCCTCTCTCTGTGCTGAAAATACACTTGGGAGAGAGAAGGAGAAGAACAGAGAGTGAGAGAGAGAGAGAGAGAGAGAGAGAGAAGCAGTCATCTCTACTAAACCAAAGCCAGAGCCAGTTGACAATGTAAAAATCAGCTTCAATCTTTGCTAATGCTCTCTCTCTCTCTCTCTCTCTCTCTCTCTCTCTCTCTCTCTCTCTCTCTCTCTCTCTCTCTCTCTCTTCTTAATCCTCCCTCCATCAGGTGCAGGCATGAAGGGGGGAGGAGGGAGGGGGGATAGTGATCTGGAGAAAGAGACTCCTCTCCTCTCATATCATCCCTCCATTGGCTCCATCCCAATGCTCCCAGCCAGCCACTGATCCTGTTATCATACCACTATAGAGAGAGAGAGACGAGTGAAGGAGGAGAGAAACAGAAAGAGAGTCATGTATTTCTTCAGTCGTTTAAACAGGTCTTTGACACCATCCCCCTATACCCAGACACAGGGATGGTCAGGTCATGGCTTACTATTAACTGGTTTCATTGGTTTAAACCGAGAGTCAAACCCCTATTACCTTGGTATCATTATACACATATTCTACTATAGTCATTCTCCATGAGAGATTTCAACTGGCTACCTAAAGCCACAAAGTGATGGGATAAGTACCCATCCTTCAGGAAAAGTAAAGATACAGTTGAACTCAGGAGTTTACATACACCTTAGCCAAATACATTTGAACTCAGTTTTTCACAATTCCTGACATTTACTCCTAGTAAAAATGCCCTGTCTTAGGTCAGTTAGGATCACCACTTTATTTTAAGAATGTGAAATGTCAGAATAATAGTAGAGAGAATGATTTATTTCAGCTTTTATTTCTTTCATCACATTCCCAG
Organism: Coregonus lavaretus; assembly: GCF_964263955.1. Taxonomy (NCBI): domain Eukaryota; kingdom Metazoa; phylum Chordata; class Actinopteri; order Salmoniformes; family Salmonidae; genus Coregonus; species Coregonus lavaretus. Next base: position 76,541,740 of record NC_139992.1, on the reverse strand, counting down.
TGGGTCAGAAGTTTACATACACTCCATTCGAATTTGGTAGCATTGCCTTTAAATTGTTTAACTTGGGTCTTCCACAAGCTTCCCACAATAAGTTGGGTGAATTTTGGCCCATTCCTCCTGACAGAGCTGGTGTAACTGAGTCAGGTTTGTAGGCCTCCTTGCTCGCACACGCTTTTACAGTTCAGGCTTTTTTTATGGCGGTTTTTGAGCAGTGGCTTCTTCCTTGCTGAGCGGCCTTTCAGGTTATGTCGATATAGGACTTGTTTTACTGTGGATATAGATACTTTTGTACCTGTTTCCTCCAGCATCTTCACAAGGTCCTTTGCTGTTGTTCTGGGATTGATTTGCACTTTTTGCACCAAAGTACGTTCATCTCTAGGAGATAGAACGCGTCTCCTTCCTGAGCGGTATGACGGCTGCGTGGTCCCATGGTGTTTATACTTGCATACTATTGTTTGTACAGATGAACATGGTACCTTCAGGCATTTGGAAATTGCTCCCAAGGATGAACCAGACTTGTGGAGGTCTACAATCTTTTTTCTGAGGTCTTGGCTGATTTCTTTTGATTTTCCCATGATGTCAAGAAAATAGGCACTGAGTTTGAAGGTAGGCCTTGAAATACATCCACATGTACACCTCCAATTGACTCAAATTATGCAAATTAGCCTATGAGAAGCTTCTAAAGCCATGACATCATTTTGGGGAATTTTCCAAGCTGTTTAAAGGCACAGTCAACTTAGTGTATCCAAACTTCTGACCCACTGGAATTGTGATACAGTGAATTATAAGTGAAATAATCTGTCTGTAAACAATTGTTGGAAAAATTACTTGTGTCATGCACAAAGTAGATGTCCTAACAGACTTGCCAAAACTATAGTTTGTTAACAAGAAACTTGTGGACTGGTTGAAAAATGAGTTTTAATGACTCCAACCTAAGTGTATGTAAACTTCCGACTTCAACTGTACCTTAATAGAAAATGACTTAAGTAGAGTGAAAGTCGCCCAGTAGAATACTACTTGAGTAAAAGTCTAAAAGTGTCTGGTTTTAAATGTACTTAAGTATCAAACGTAAAAGTAAATGCTATAAATCAAATTCCTTATATTAAGCAAACCAGATTGTCACACCCTGGCTCTGGGGACTCTATATGTTGAACCAGGGTGTGTAAATTCTATGTGTTTATGTTCTATGTTGTAGTTTCTAGTTGTTCTATTTCTATGTTGGCCAGTGTGGTTCTCAATCAGAGGCAACGAGTGTCAGCTGTGGCTGGTTGTCTCTGATTGGGAACCACATTTAGACAGGCTGTTTTCCCACAGTAGTTGTGGGATCTTGTTCCGTGTTGGTTGTGTTTAGACCTAGGACGTCACGTTATCGTTTATTGTTTTGTTTATCGTGTGATACTTAATAAAGTAAAGTATGTTCGCTCATCACGCTGCGCCTTGGTCCTCATCCTTCGACGTTCGTGACACAGATGGCACAATTTTCTTGTTTTGTTATTTACTCCAACACTCAACATCATTTACACACCCAGTATTTGTGTTTAGTGAGTCTGCAAGATCAGAGGCAAAATGGATGGCCGCATGAATTCGACCATTTTGCTGTCCGGCCTGAGCATTTTGGTTTTATTTATTTTCACCTAAGAAGACAAGTGAAAGACAAAACAGTACAGATTAAAAACAAGATTTTAAAAAAGTGTGCAGGTGAGGTTGGAAACCCAAAATGGCTTATATGAAAACATATAAGCCCATTTGAAATGTAACAATGATTTTGGGTGTTAGGGAAAATGTATGGAAGTAAAAAGTACATATTTTCTTTCGGAATGTAGTGGAGTAAAAGTAAAAGTAGTCAAAAATATAAATACTCAAGTAAAGTAGATATCCCAAAAAATGACTAATTAGTACTTCAAAGTATTTTTATTTAGTTAATTTACCCCACTGAAGCCACAGGAGGTTGTAGGGCTGACTGGACAGCACCACAGGCAATAACTCACACACCAACGCACATACGCATGCATGCACGTACATGCACACGTCCGAGCGCACACACACATTTGCTGAATAACCCCTGCTGTTGACATGTTGGCTGATATGGTGCTTAGATTATTTTTTTTACATCCACTTTAAGATGGAATCCATAGTTATGAAACTGCCACGTCCATTTGCAATATTACAACAAAAAATATGTTACTTCAAACAATCCTTACACATCATTGCACGCGTGATAGAACAGCAGAGTATGTACTACGATTTTAAAAAAACATGATGCTGGTGCCTCATTTCCTCAAAACAAAAACAATAACAAGTGTTTCGCCTATCTCAATTTTACAAATTCACTAGATTGCCATATTGTAACTTTCACAATAAGACCTTCATGTCTAATCTCACTTTAATAGTACAACTTCAACGGTAAAACATTTGCAAGAAGCATGATCCGAACCCGCGCCTCCATTCATTTACATTACATTTACATTTACGTCATTTAGCAGACGCTCTTATCCAGAGCGACTTACAAATTGGTGCATTCACTCGTTTGGGTGTAGGGACTGATCAGAGCCTGAAGGTACGGAGGTGCCGTTCCGCTCACAGCTCCGTAGGCAAGCATCATGGTCTTGTAGCAGATGCGAGCTTAAACTGGAAGCCAGTGGAGTGTGCGGAGGAGCGGGGTGACGTGAGAGAACTTGGGAAGGTTGAACACCAGACGGGCTGCAGCATTCTGGATGAGTTGTAGGGGTTTAATGGCACAGGCAGGGAGCCCAGCCAACAGCGAGTTGCAGTAATCCAGACGGGAGATGACAAGTGCCTGGATTAGGACCTGTGCCGCTTCCTGTGTAAGGCAGGGTCGTACTCTCCGAATGTTGTAGAGCATGAACCTACAGGATCGGGTCACCGCCTTGATGTTAGCGGAGAACGACAGGGTGTTGTCCAGGGTCACGCCAAGGCTCTTCGCACTCTGGGAGGAGGACACAACGGAGTTGTCAACCGTGATGGCGAGATCATGGAACGGGCAGTCCTTCCCCGGGAGGAAGAGCAGCTCCGTCTTGCCAAGGTTCAGCTTGAGGTGGTGATCCGTCATCCATACTGATATGTCTGCCAGACATGCAGAGATGCGATTCGCCACCTGGTTATCAGAAGGAGGAAAGGAGAAGATTAGTTGTGTGTCGTCTGCGTAGCAATGATAGGAGAGGCCATGTGAGGATATGACAGAGCCAAGTGACTTGGTGTATAGCGAGAATAGGAGAGGGCCTAGAACTGAGCCCTGGGGAACACCAGTGGTGAGAGCACGTGGTGCGGAGACAGCTTCTCGCCACGCCACTTGGTAGGAGCGACCGGTCAGGTAGGACGCAATCCAAGAGTGAGCCGCGCCGGAGATGCCCAGCTCGGAGAGGGTGGAGAGGAGGATCTGATGGTTCACAGTATCAAAGGCAGCAGACATGTCTAGAAGGACAAGAGCAGAGGAGAGAGAGTTAGCTTTAGCAGTGCGGAGAGCCTCCGTGACACAGAGAAGAGCAGTCTCAGTTGAATGACCAGTCTTGAAACCTGACTGGTTTGGATCAAGAAGGTCATTCTGAGAGAGATAGCAAGAGAGTTGGCTAAAGACGGTACGCTCAATAGTTTTGGAGAGAAAAGAAAGAAGGGATACTGGTCTGTAGTTGTTGACATCAGAGGGATCGAGTGTTGGTTTTTTGAGAAGGGGTGCAACTCTCGCTCTCTTGAAGACGGAAGGAACATAGCCAGCGGTCAAGGATGAGTTGATCAGCGAGGTGAGGTAAGGGAGAAGGTCACCGGAGATGGTCTGGAGAAGAGAGGTGGGGATAGGATCAAGCGGGCAGGTTGTTGGGCGGCCGGCCATCACAAGTCGCAAGATTTTATCTGGAGAGAGAGGGGAGAAAGAAGTCAAAGCATAGGGTAGGGCAGTGTGAGCAGGACCAGCAGTGTCATTTGACTTAACAAATGAGGATCGGATGTCGTCAACCTTCTTTTCAAAATGGTTGACGAAGTCATCCACAGAGAGGGAGGAGGGGGGAGGGGGAGGAGGATTCATCAGGGAGGAGAAGGTGGCAAAAAGCTTCCTAGAGTTAGCGGCAGATGCTTGGAATTTAGAGTGGTAGAAAGTGGTCTTACCAGCAGAAACAGATGAAGAAAATGTAGAGAGGAGGGAGTGAAAAGATGCCAGGTCCGCAGGGAGTCTAGTTTTCCTCCATTTCCGCTCGGCTGCCCGGAGCCCTGTTCTGTGAGCTCGCAATGAGTCATCAAGCCACAGAGCTGGAGGGGAGGACCGAGCCGGCCGGGAGACCAGAGACCAGGAAAGATTTTCTCCTTAAGTCTGGCACCTTAGACAGCTCGGCCATCCAGACATTTGAGCAGAGACATAAGTGTGACTTACTTGTGAGAAAGTTGTGTTGATTAGGAGATTGTACAGTCGTGGTCAAAAGTTTTGAGAATGACACAAGTATTGGTCTTCACAAAGTTCGCTGCTTCAGTGTTATGATATATTTTTCTCAGATGTTACTATGGTATACTGAAGTATAATTACAAGCATTCCATAAGTGTCAAAGGCTTTTATTGACAATTACATTAAGTTTATGCAAAGAGTCAATATTTGCAGTGTTGACCCTTCTTTTTCAAGACCTCTGCAATCCGCCCTGGCATGCTGTCAATTAACTTCTGGGCCACATCCTGACTGATGGCAGCCCATTCTTGCATAATCAATGCTTGGAGTTTGTCCGAATTTTTGGGTTTTTGTTTGTCCACCCGCCTCTTGAGGATCGACCACAAGTTCTCAATGGGATTAAGGTCTGGGGAGTTTCCTGGCCATGGACCCAACATTTCAATGTTTTGTTCCCCGAGCCACTTAGTTATCACTTTTGCCTTATGGCCAGGTGCTCCATCATGCTGGAAAAGGCATTGGTCGTCACCAAACTGTTATTGGATGGTTGGGAGAAGTTGCTTATTCATAAAGGGGTTCTTAGGCAAAATTGTGAGTGAGTCCACTCCCTTGGCTGAGAAGCAACCCCACACATGAATGGTCTCAGGATGCTTTACTGTTGGCATGACACAGAACTGATGGTAGCGCTCACCTTGTCTTCTCCGGACAAGGTGTTTTCCGGATGCCCCAAACAATCGGAAAGGGGATTCATCAGAGAAAATGACTTTACCCCAGTCCTCAGCAGTCCAATCCCTTTTGCAGAATATCAGTCTGTCCCTGATGTTTTTCCTGGAGAGAAGTGGCTTCTTTGCTGCCCTTCTTGACACCAGGCCATCCTCCAAAAGCATTCGCCTCACTGTGCATGCAGATGCACTCACACCTGCCTGCTGCCATTCCTGAGCAAGCTCTGCACTGGTGGTGCCCTGATCCCGCAGCTGAATCAACTTTAGGAGACGGTCCTGGCGCTTGCTGGACTTTCTTGGGTGCCCTGATGCCGCCTTCACAACAATTGAACCTCTCTCCTTGAAGTTCTTGATAATCCGATAAATGGTTGATTTAGGTGCAATCTTACTAGCAGCAATATCCTTGCCTGTGAAGCCCTTTTTGTGCAAAGCAATGATGACGGCACGTGTTTCCTTGCAGGTAACCATGGTTAACAGAGGAAGAACAATGATTTCAAGCACCACCCTCCTTTTAAAGCTTCCAGTCTGTTATTCTAACTCAATCAGCATGACAGAGTGATCTCCAGCCTTGTCCTCGTCAACACTCTCACCTGTGTTAACGAGAGAATCACTGACATGATGGCAGCTGGTCATTTTGTGGCAGGGCTGAAATGCAGTGAAAATGTTTTTTGGGGGGATTAAGTTCATTTTCATGGCAAAGAGGGACTTTGCAATTAATTGCAATTCATCTGATCACTCTTCATGACATTCTGGAGTATATGCAAATTGCCATCATCAAAACTGAGGCAGCAGACTTTGTGAAAATTAGTATTTGTGTCATTCTCAAAACTTTTGACCACTACTGTATATTCTGGATATGTCAAGGCTTTACTCATACTACTTGAGGAATAACTCCCCCTACTGACTGATTTAGTACCTACAACTTTAGTTCCTGTGTGGCTCAGTTGGCAAGAACATAGCACTCCCAGGATCATGGGTTAAATTCCCTCTGGGGCTGTATATTAAAATGTATCCAGTCACTGTACTGTTGTGGATAAAACCATCTGCTAAATGGCATGTATTATATACATGAACCCACTTGTTACTAATGCTACACACCCTGAATTACAGCTCACAGCCATTTCTACAGCCACACAGACAACAGATAACATTACTCCTGTCTGATGAGCCCTTGATTTATTCTCTCAATTAAGGTGTTATGTTATCTTTCAAAATGTTCAGAGAAATAAGAACCCCCTTACACATTACAAAGTAGTCACATTATTCCTTCTCCAAATGCCAGGGTTATTTCTTTACAACAAAACAACAGACTGTATGCAGAGTAGAGTTAGAAGGACTGCAGAATTAACTAAGCTATAGTCCATTTCCCCTGATCAGTGTGACAAGATCCCATCAGTATACTGACAGCTCCTACATCACTGTTGGGAATGCTTGCCACTGTGACAAACATACACGTCGATTCCCTTTCTCCCAGGACAGAGTGGGTGTTCTTTTCTTTTATGCTCTCTCTCTCTCTCGCTCCTTTCTTCCAGCTAGCCAATTAACCAGGGAGCAGTCGCCTAATGAGTTGTCTCTGGTGGTGAGACGGACTGCGGGTTGACAAGAGAAGGGGGGGATCAGATAGTGAATAGGGAGAAGAGAAGGGAGAATTGAGGGGTGGAAAAAGAGGAGAGAGGGGTGAGGCAATGGGGAAAGGGGTGAAGGAGGATGAAGGGAGAGGAGGGGCAAGAGAGGTGAGTGAAGCCATAGAAGAGGAGAGGGGTGGGGTGGGGAGAATGAGGAGAGAGGGCAGGAGAGAGAGGTGAGAGGAGAGGACACAGGGACGAGAGAGGGGTAAGTGGTGAGGGGATAGGGTGAGGGACAGAGGCAGAGGAAGGAGGAGAAGAAAAACAACCATCCCGTCCGGTCTCTCAGCACCTTTCACCAGGACATTGTCAGGCCAGACAAAGGGCTTATCAGCCTCCCATTCACTACAGTCTGATGAACTGGGAGGATGGAGGGAATGGGAGGAAGAGTGGGGGTGATGGGGTGATAGAGAATGAAAAGGAGGGGGAGGGGAAGGGCATGTCCTTCCACTGGCCCACTAAATGTCAGCAACTGGGCCAGGGGACCAGTGGTAGCCTTATAGATTACTGACATATAACAATGGGAAAATGCAAGGACTAAAACTCACTTTTGGGTTCCAAAAGGATTCTTCGGCTGTACACATAGGAGAATCCTTTTGGGTTCCATGTAGAACCCTCTGTGAAAATGATTATACATGGAACACAAAAGGGTTCTACCTGGAACCAAAAAGGGTTCTCCAAAGGGTTCTCCTATGGGGACAGCCGAATAACCGTTTTAGATAGCAACTTTTTTTCTGAGTGTAGGAGTTCACAGGAGTTGGGTACATAGGATAAAGCGACAGTAAATCATAAATACATGTTAAGAGTATCTTGCAGACCAGATTAAAAGTAAATAAATAACCAGGTAAATCATTTTAAAAACAAAAATTCCTGGCAAACTGAATCCGATACATCTCATTACTCCCGGCACATTCTCCGGCCAATTCAAAAGGAGGGTGTTTTTAAAGCAATGCTTGAGGTAACAAGTGGTAATTTTCTTCTTTCCTCCCTCCCTCATTCTTTTCTTTTCAGAAGAAAGGATGCAGTAATTAGAGGGTGGGCCTGGTGGATGGATGTAGACAACTCAAGAGCCCAACTCTACCTCACCTCCCCCCTACTGAGAGAGAGAGAGAGAGAGAGAGAGAGAGAGAGAGAGAGAGAGAGAGAGAGAGAGAGAGAGGGAGAGAGAGGGAAGGAAGGAAGGAAGGAAGGAAGGAAGGAAGGAAGGAAGGAAGGAAGGAAGGAAGGAAGGAAGGAAGGAAGGGAGGGAGGGAGGGAGGGAGGGAGGGAGGAGAGAGAGAGAGAGAGAGAGAGAGAGAGAGAGAGGGAGAGAAAAGGGGGGCCAAGGGTTACAGTAAAATAAAATGTGTTGTTTAGACAGAAACGTGGGGGGGACTGTTAAATGAGGTGAGGGTCATAGGAGGCGGGGGTGGATGCCCACTGTGAAACAAATGAGGGTCTCCAGGTGGAGGGGCCACCCACAGAACGACAAGCCCAACAAAGATGCTTCTGTCTGGGCTTCCCTTTCCCAGAGACCTCCTTGAGAGGCTGGGGGTCCATTAGCAAGCTGCAAGGCCCAGGGTCTATTCAAGCGCGCACACACACACACAGGCATGCATGTACGCACACATACAGATATGGACACACATGCACACACACATACAGCACCGTTAATTAATCCTCAGATTACCCAGCCAATTATTACCACACTTGTACTAATTAGAAATTATTTAAAGCATTTCCCAATTAGGGTTTACATGCTCATCCTGATAGGAGCCTGCCTCGTTAAACCAACTGGTTTACAGCAGAAGAGGACACAAACACACACACCTCTAGATCCAACTGAAGTAGTCAGGCAGTCTAAGAGTGTCCCTGACAGGAGTAAAGGATGAGAAAAGTAAAGAGGGAGAAAAAAAAGGAGTAGACAAGAGCAACAAAGCTGACAGTCCTCCAGTGCAGTATGGTGGGTCAGTGTTATTAGGCCAGGTAGTGGACTGGACGTTGATTAGGATAGACCATAATAAAACCAGCCTGGAAACACATGCCAATTAGGTTACCATAAGAACCAGGGGCCCTCATCGCTATGGAAACCCCCACCCTTCTTTTTGAACTCTCTATGACATGTCTCCCTCTCTTCCTATTAATTCTCTCCCTCTCCCCCTCCCCCTCTCCCCTTCCTCCCCTCCCTCTCCCTCTCCCTCTTTTCTCCCCCTCCCTCCTTCCCTCCCTCCCTCCCTCCCTCCCTCACTCACTCCCTCACTCCCTCCCTCTCTCTCTCTCTCTCTGTGTTTGTGTGCTGTCAGTGACAGGGATGAGGAGATGATGGAGTGAGTGTGAGAGAGAAGAGGTGTGTAAACAGATAGATGTTCTGTGTGATGGGCTTACGGTTAAATAAACACATCAAAGTGCCAGTATCACTTTAATGTGTGTAAGTGCTTGTATGGTTGTGATCGTTCACATGTGTGGGGGCATGTGTGTGTGAGTGAACGTGTGTGAGTGAACATGTGTGTTCATGTGTGTGTGTGTGGATGTGTGTGTGTGGGTGAATGTGTGCATGTGAGTGAACGTGTGTGTTCAGAAATGTGTTTGTGTGTGTGTGTGCGTGCATGTGAGTGAACATGTGTGTTCAGGTATGTGTTTGTGTGTGTGTGTGTTGGAGGGTTCAGACCCAGGGGAGAGTCATTAGAAGACTATTACAGGTTCATCCATGGGTGAAATGTAAGCTGTAACACTCAGCATCACAGCTATTTGCTCTCTCTCCCTGCAGCTGTTATCAGGGATAAATATATCAACATCCTCATTACTGTACTTTACAGCAACCATAACAACAACAGCAATGACAACAGACTCTGTGTAGAGGCGTTAATGCAGACACACACGTGTCAAAGTATGAATGTCATCAGAAAACGTCTTCCTCTCTCTCCTCTTGTCCCCTGGTCTCATTCAACCGCCTCTCTTACTCCCCCCTTTTTTCCTCCTCCTTCTCCTCCTCCTCCTCGAATCCCTTTACCCATCTAGCCATCCTCCTCTCCCTTCCCCTACCTACCCTTTACTCTCCCCTGTCTCTACTTCCTCCTCTCCTCTCCCCTCCCCTCTCTCTCCCCCTCCACCTCTCTCCTCCCCTTACTCTCCACCTCCTCCTCAGGGATCCATGTCATCATTTTAATTAATTTCTAATCAGGCGAGAGTAAACTAATCAGGGGAGGCTTTAAACAATGACGGCTCTGTCTGACTGCTCTGTCTGCTTCGCCAACACTGGGACACACACACACACACACACACACACAAACACACACACACACACACAATGGGAAACAAACTAACACTTTTACTGGCTTGATTCTCACAAAATGTGTCCTTGTGTGAGTCGTCTGCTTACGGTAAACACCGTGCTAATGTATATAATGTTTAAGATTGAAATGAATAAATGGGTTAGTGAATAAAGAAGCTAGCTAAATATGAGTGGATGAATGTGATGTATAGATAAACAGGTAATGAATAAATGTGGCTAACCCAGGGTGAATGGTGTGTATCAGCAGCACTAAGCGCTGTCAGAATGGAACACACAAAGGCAGTAGTTATCTGTAGGCGGCCAGATCCATTCTGCCAAGGCTAAGGCATTGTGACAAGCAGACACAGAGCGATGGAGGGAGAGAGAGAGAGAGAGGGAAGGAGAGGAATGGAGGGGGGGAAGAGAGAAGAGAGAGAGGAGTGAAATGGAGGGAGGAAGAGAAACAACATGAGTAATAACAGTAAGATGAGGTTACAAGACAGCCTTGATTAACCTTTGCTACACACACACAAACACGCACACGCACACACACACAGGGGCGTGACACAGTTAACCTGTAAGCTCCATGGGGGATATGAGGATCTGTCATTAAAGGTCAGGCCTGTGAGTGAATCAGTACTGAGAGAGAGAACAAGTGTGTGTGTGTGTAGGTTCTTTCATGTCTGTCTCTCCTCAGGTGTGTAACCGTACCTGCCTCCCTCCATGCTGGCGCCATGGTAACCAGACTCCCAGGTGTCCCCTAAAGTGACAGTTGACCTGGAGACCACAGCCTGCCACCAGATCACATGACAGCATCACACGCATGCACAAGCACACAAACACACACGCACGCACACACACACGTGTAAATACACTATACTGTATATACAAAAGTATGTGGATACCCCTTCAAATTAGTGGATTTGGCTATTTCAGCCACACCCATTGCTGACAGGTGTATTAATTTGAGCACACAGCCATGAAATCTCCATAGACAAACATTGGCAGTTGAATGGCCTTACTGAAGAGCTCAGTGACTTTCAACGTGGCACCGTCATACCTTTCCAACAAGTCAGTATGTCAAATTTCTGCCCTGCTAGAGCTTCCCCAGTCAACTGTAAGTGCTGTTATTGTGAAGTGGAAACGTCTAGGAGCAACAACGGCTCAGCCGCGAAGTGGTAGGCCACACAAGCTCACAGAACGGGACCGCCGAGTGCTGAAGTGCGTAGCTCGTAAAAATCGTCTGTCCTCGGTTGCAACACTCACTACCGAGTTCCAAACTGCCTCTAGAAGCAAAGTCAGCAATGTTTCAATATCTAGTGGAAAGACCTGCCAGAAGAGTGGAGGCTGTTATAGCAGCAAAGGGGGGATCAACTCCATATTAATGCCCATAATTCTGGAATGAGATGTTCGACAAGCAGGTGTCCACATACTTTTGGTCATATACTGTATCAGGGTTGGGGTCAATTCCATCACAATTCCAGTCAATTCAGGAAGTACACTGAATTTTCTTCAGTGTTTTTCAATGAGAAAAATATGGAAATGGAATTGGGTTTACTTTCTGGTAAATATGTGTATAGTTATGTGTAAATTAGATACAATGACATGTAATCTGCTTTGTATCAGAAAAGTGGAGGAAGTGAGAGCGGAAGAAAGAGAAACAGAAAGTAGAAGTAGACAAACTGAGCGTATGAGAGGAGCGATACAGAGAGGGAGATGGACAAATAGAGCGAGTCTTCCTTTCCTTCCTTATTGCCCTCTGTGCCAAGTATTAACAGCCCATGCCAGCCGCATCCCTGGGATGGAATTAGGAATCCGGAGGAGGGAATCTGAAACGCTTCCATAATGTGTCAAACAACACTGGGATCCAAAAAGAGAGAAGGAGAGAGCGATGGAGAGAGGGAGAGAGAGATTTTAGCAGGAGAAAGAAACTGTCACATCATCAGAATGGTTGTCTAAACGGGGAGATGTGGGTTGGAGTGGGGGGAGAGGGGGAAGATATGGTGGCGGAATCTGGCAGCTATGTTCGAGGTTGCAGTATTTCAAAAAAAATAAGCAGCCCCCAGGCAATGGAAGAGAGAGAGAGAGAAAGGTTAGATTGTAGGGGTGGGAGAGGGAGAGGGGTAGTGGGAGACAGAGGGAGGGAGAGAGAGAGACGGGGAAAACAAGAGAGAGAGAACATTTTATCTGGGAAGCTGACCAAGGATTTCCTGCTCCTCAGATATGCAGCTGTGGAATTAGAACTCGTTTTAAAAACAGGAGAACAAAAATAAACTTCACACTTCACAAGCCTATTTGTGGAGGATGGGGGTAGGAGGGTGGTCTATGCTGGCACCAAAACCTCAGGCCCAACAGGCAGACATCTATTCAGCTTGTTTCTCCTCCATCTTTAGTTGAAGGTGATCAGTGAGGGGGGCGAGTGAGCTGCCTTTGGGTTCCCAGCGGGTTACAAGGTGAGCTCACATAGAAACGTAACACAACATGCCACAATTTCTACAGTCTGTCCCCACTAGCACAGTGCTCTGAACAGAGACACATTGATTAATGATCAAACAAGCATGATCATCACTCATATTGTAAATATACAGTAGTGTGGCATCTCTCCTCTCCAGGCCAGGATTAGGTCTTTCTCTCTCCATAGGGGAGTGATGATGCACCGTGGTGGAAGTGAACAAAGTCATAAACAGCCATGACAACACCATAGTGTACAACAAATCAATTACTCCTCAATGTGGCAAATTAAATATATTAACGGCAACTTCGGTGAACACTGTGACTGGAAATGACATTGTTTTTGATGACTGTAATACGGCTGGTTTATTACTAAGTTTACAATATTTTTTGGGGGGGTGTACAGTGTGCATTGGTTGGCTCACACATGCATACACATAGGCCTAGAATACACACACACACACAATTTATAAATCATTACTCAAATATTGTCATCTTTATTTTTCAGATAAAATACCTCCTTAATTCAATATTCCCCTTAATAAAGCAGCAGATAATGGAAAACTGAATCGAAGGGAATAGCAGACGGTTTAAATAGGTCTGTGTGGTACAGAGATTGGATTAAGATCAGACCTTGGTGCAGTGTTGAAGCAACACAATGCTCACCCCTAACCCTCTACAGTGACAATCGAAGAATAGAGTGTGTTCTTGGTCATCCATTACAGTTGATGATAAGTTTAGGAGGAGAAATCAAATCAAACTATTCAATATCTGAAAAATGAAGATGACAATATTTGAATAATGATTGCAGATTGTGTGTGTGTGTTTACTCAGTTCATAACAGTTGATGCAGCAGGGAGAGAGAGAAATGGTTTCTTATCCAGTTAGCAGAGCTTGTTTGTGGCTTTCATTTCAGTTCTATAGCTAGAATTCTCTCTCTGACATCACACCTCTGGCTGAGAAGGTCTCTCCAGAAACAGAGACAGGCTACAGAGCTTACAGTCACAGACAGTTAGCAGGATTAGGGTAAGGAATATCATCCCATTTAAATGTGATCCTCTCCTCCTTTACTCCGTGGCCCACACAAGGACAGTAACAGGGAATATTATGGCAGGAGCACCCATCCGCCTGTCACTCACACAAACACAAACACAAACACGCACACAAAAACACACACACACCGCTCCTGCCGCCGCTGCCGGAGCTGCTAAATTGCAGTTTGAGAGACGACAGGGGAGGAAGGGGGGCCGTGGGCTCGAGGGACAACATACAATGGAGCGTGCGGCTGACCAGCGTTCAGGTGAAATTGAATTGGAAATCTTCCATGGCTGGTTAGCATAACAAAGGGGCCTGTGGCTTTAGACAAAGGCTGCTTCTCTAATGCCCAAAATCAATCTCTCCCTGGGCCCGCCGCCATTGTTTCCCTCCACCATACAGGTGTTCCTTCAATGGTCCTTAATCAAAAGTGTCAAAACAAAGTTAGGACTTATCTCTGCTCCTCCACAGCTGGAAAAGAGAGAGAGGGAAGAGGTAGAGTGGAGAGAGAGAGAGAGAGAGTGAGAGAGAGAGAGCGGGAGAGGGAAGAGAGAGGGAGAGAGAGAGAGAGGGAGAGAGAGAGAGAGAGAGAGAGAGCGAGAGAGGAGAGAGAGAGAGAGAGCGGGAGAGGGAAGAGAGAGGGAGAGAGAGAGAGAGGAGAGAGAGAGAGAGAGAGAGAGAGAGAGAGAGAGAGAGAGAGAGAGAGAGAGAGAGAGAGAGAGAGAGAGAGCGAGAGAGGAGAGAGAGAGAGAGAGAGAGCGGGAGAGGGAAGAGAGAGGGAGACTTGAGTGGCTTGTGGGTATTGGTTTGTGTGTGCTATACTGTTCTGTGGACCTACTGTACTGTATCTATAGTGTAAATGCCTGTGCAAATCCTTCCTTCCTTCCAAATGTGTATATATGTGTATATGTGTGTGTGTGTGTGTGTGTGTGTGTGTGACCTCTTCTTAGAGAGGCTGCTCTTAAAGGAGAAGTTTACCCAATATCCAGAAACTCCGAAGTGATTCCATACATTGAACCTAGTTCAGTGGAGTTTGCCCTCTCCCCCGCTCTCTCCCTGTAGTGCTGTACTGAAAGAGTTGCAAAAATGGGTCACGTGACTCGTGATGTTGCTGGATGCAGGCCTCGCTCTGCTCTGTTGCCAGTGAATTCATGATTCAGAAATCAGCGAAGTGTGGACAAATTCCTTGTTTTATTGAAAGCGTACGGCTGAATGAGCTATTTTTGTCAAAAGTACTATTGGCCTTGAGTCAGGAAATGTGTACTTTTCCACCTAAAACATTTGCAATTATTTGATATCATTATTTGTAGCCGACTGCCACAGTAGCAGTAGAGATGGGTAACAACTGCGCATGTGCGCTCTCGGGGGAATCCACGCAACGTAGAAACTGCACATTATGCCCTTATTCACAGATGCAAGTTGTATTCGGTGGAGAAGTGAAGACAGCGTTACACATTAGTTATACAAAGTAAACAACAACCTACAAACATGTCTGACGATGAAATACTTGCGAGTGATGAAGAGAACTACTGGAGGGGCGCCGATGGGGTTGTCGAACTGAATTCATTTGAGCCTGAGTATTCGGACGAAGAATTTAGGCAAATTGAGCTTCAGATGGCCACCGCCACTCTAGCCACGGAAGCTGCAGCAGTAGCTGGACCACAGCCCCAACCCATTCCCAGCATCAATACAGACTGGTGGTGCAGTTGTGGCAATTGCGCTCCAATGCCGCCAATGGGGAATGTTTGTGCTGCAGAGAATTTGAATACGTCATTAAAATTCTTACAGAAATGGAGGAACGTAATGATGATGAGGAGCAGTTAGTTTCCTTTTGCGACCAAGCAGATTTTTCTGCCCACATAAAGTCTGGTGTCCTGGAAATGTTTTTATTTTATTCCAAAAACTAATTGGAGACACGACCCTGTTCTAGCTGGGGTAAATTGACAGTTATCTAACAAGTAAGTAGTTAAACTTTACTTAATTGAATGATCACTTATCATAAACCTCTATGAGTGGGACCGTTAGTGGGTTTATGTTTTCACATTAGCCCAAACCACTATATAGCCTATGTTTATTTATCACAATGTTTTTGGGATATTCCATTCTGCAATGTAAGGTGACACAATGTTTATTGTCTCTCAACCCCCCTGTCATAAATACATAGGGCACATATGCTAACCTGTAGAGCACCTAGGCCATCATGTCTTCATGATATGGTGCAATGGTAATAACGCAATTAACACCTCAAACTTCTAGAATCAGGCTAGGCTACATACCTCTGCACGCTTGCTTTGTCGCTTTCTCTTCTCAAACTCACCTTTGTATTCTGGCACTGCGCCAGATCCAGTCCATGGAAATACAGTAGCAACAGCTGTATCTTTTAGTATCCTTCTGTTTTCTGTCCCCATAATTCCAGATTGCATATCTCGTTCATGTGCATCGTCGCTGAAGTGCTTGCTACACACACTCAGTGATGCAAAGTTGGCTGCAGGTCTATTTACATTGTATTTACTATTTTGAATTGCTACTAACCATCTTCTGTATCTCCGTTTCTTTTATCGGAAAACAGTGACATTTGGTGCCTTTTTTTCTTGATTTCCTGTATAAAGTGAAGCCAGGGACCAATCACCAGCTTGCTCTTACTGCCATCTCTTTTTCCACTGTGTAACTAACTTTACCTGCAAAATACCTACATCTATTAACTTTCGCTCAGCTCCCCCACCCCCCAAAAAAAACTTGAATCTGTGACATCAAGCTTCATATAAGGGCATATCGTGACATTTCTACGTAGCATGGTCTCCCCCCACGAGGGTGCAAATGCGCAGTTGTTACACATCTCCGCTGTTGTGGCAGTCAGCTACATAAAATAACTATATAAAATAATCGCAAATGTTTTAGGTGGAAAAGTACACATTTCCTGACTCAATACCGATAGTACTTTTGACAAAAATAGCTCATTCGGCTGTACGCTTTCAATAAAACAACACATTGGCCACACATCGCGGATTTGTGAATCATGAATTGACTGGCATCGGAGCAGAGCGAGGCCTGCATCCAGCAACGTCACGAGTCACGTGACCCGTTTTTGCAGCTGTTTCAGTACAGCACTACAGGGAGAGAGAGGGGGAGGGCAAACTCCACTGAACTAGGTTCAATGTACGGAATCACTTGGGAGTTTCTGGATATTGGATCAACTTCTCCTTAAAGGTGTTTGTTTTGATACGGTGGCCCTATTCTATCTGTGCTCACCCAGCCTCAGGGATTACCATAATAATAATCTCAGCCTGCTAATCCCAAACACTAATGAACAGCTCCATATTCCACCAGCCCTGACATTACCAACCAGCTGACAACTATCCAGCAGCACATACACAGACACACACACATATACTGTGTATGTGTATATATGTGTGTGTGTGTATATATATATATATATACATACATACGTACAGTGAGGGAAAAAAGTATTTGATCCCCTGCTGATTTTGTACGTTTGCCCACCGACAAATAAATTATCAGTCTATAATTTTAATGGTAGGTTTATTTGAACAGTGAGAGACAGAATAACAACAAAAAAATCCAGAAAAACGCATGTCAAAAATGTTATAAATTGATTTGCATTTTAATGAGGGAAATAAGTATTTCACCCCCTCCCAATCAGAAAGATTTCTGGCTCCCAGGTGTCTTTTATACAGGTAACAAACTGAGATTAGGAGCACACTCTTAAAGGGAGTGCTCCTAATCTCAGCTCGTTACCTGTATAAAAGACACCTGTCCACAGAAGCAATCAATCAATCAGATTCCAAACTCTCCACCATAGCCAAGACCAAAGAGCTCTCCAAGGATGTCAAGGACAAGATTGTAGACCTACACAAGGCTGGAATGGGCTACAAGACCATCGCCAAGCAGCTTGGTGAGAAGGTGACAACAGTTGGTGCGATTATTCGCAAATGGAAGAAACACAAAAGAACTGTCAATCTCCCTCGGCCTGGGGCTCCATGCAAGATCTCACCTCGTGGGGTTGCAATGATCATGAGAACGGTGAGGAATCAGCCCAGAACTACACTGGAGGATCTTGTCAATGATCTCAAGGCAGCTGGGACCATAGTCACCAAGAAAACAATTGGTAACACACTACCCCGTGAAGGACTGAAATCCTGCAGCACCCGCAAGGTCCCCCTGCTCAAGAAAGCACATTTATATGCCCGTCCGAAGTTTGCCAATGAACATCTGAATGATTCAGAGGAGAACTGGGTGAAAGTGTTGTGGTCAGATGAGACCAAAATCGAGCTCTTTGGCATCAACTCAACTCGCCGTGTTTGGAGGAGGAGGAATGCTGCCTATGACCCCAAGAACACCCTCCCCACCGTCAAACATGGAGGTGGAAACATTATGCTTTGGGGGTGTTTTTCTACTAAGGGGACAGGACAACTTCACAGCATCAAAGGGACGATGAACGGGGCCATGTACCGTCAAATCTTGGGTGAGAACCTCCTTCCCTCAGCCAGGGCATTGAAAATGGGTCGTGGATGGGTATTCCAGCATGACAATGACCCAAAACACACGGCCAAGGCAACAAAGGAGTGGCTCAAGAAGAAGCACATTAAGGTCCTGGAGTGGCCTAGCCAGTCTCCAGACCTTAATCCCATAGAAAATGTGTGGAGGGAGCTGAAGGTTCGAGTTGCCAAACGTCAGGCTCGAAACCTTAATGACTTGGAGAAGATCTGCAAAGAGGAGTGGGACAAAATCCCTCCTGAGATGTGTGCAAACCTGGTGGCCAACTACAAGAAACGACTGACCTATGTGATTGCCAACAAGGGTTTTGCCACCATGTACTAAGTCATGTTTTGCAGAGGGGTCAAATACTTATTTCCCTAATTAAAATGCAAATCAATTTATAACATTTTTGACATGCGTCTTTCTGGATTTTTTTGTTGTTATTCTGTCTCTCACTGTTCAAATAAACCTACCATTAAAATTATAGACTGATAATTTCTTTGTCAGTGGGCAAACGTACAAAATCAGCAGGGGATCAAATACTTTTTTCCCTCACTGTATACACACAAACACACACAGAAAAACATAATATACACACTCTTTTCTCTGCTCTGTTTTCCTTGTCTCTAATGACTGTGATTATATAAATGACCAGTCATAGCTCAGCCAGGTCGCTCAAGAGCCACTTCGTCCAGGTCAGAAGATGCCTTCAAAACCTACCACTAGGGGCAACGATGAGCCCTATTACCATCAAATAGGCTCTAGGGCAAGGCACTTGTTTACATTTTTTGTTGTTCTAACCCTATTCCAAATGTTAACCCTTAAGCTGCGAGCTCAGGCTCCGAGGGTCGCGGATTAAATCCCAGTGTTAGCCACTCATTTTTTTGTTTTGTTTTAACCCTATCCCAAACCTTAATCCCTTAACTTAACCATTCGAAATGAATGCCTAAACTTAACCGTGGAGTTGCTTTTGTTTTAACCCTATCCCAAACCTTAACCCTTAATTGAACCATTCGGAATTAATGGCTAAACTTAATCTTCGTAATTTAATGTTTATGGACAAATGTCGGATTCTGCAGTTAGTCTGTGAGAGCTTGTTGCTAGGACCAGCAGATTTTCCTGGTTAGGTCACATGGTCAGGAAAAACTCCCGGGCCTAGCTATTAATAGTTTGTGGTCAGGAAAGACTGCTAGATTCATAGTGTATGAGACAACCCCTCACCCCATCTTTCTGATCCCCTCCCCACACCAGCCCAAGGGAAGACTCCCATACAAAGCAGTTGATTAAAAATCACTTAGTGAGACAGACATATAAAGCTGTCAGTCATGGCTTGCCCAGGGGACAAGAGAGAGGAGAATAAGAAGAGGAGAGGAGGAGAGGAGGAAAGAAAGAGAGGAGGGGAGGAGGAGAGGAGGTGAGGAGAGGAGGGGAAGAGAGGAGGGGAGGAAGAGAGGAGGGGAGGAAAGGAGGGGAGGAGGGGAAGAGAGGTGTCAATGTTCACCACTAGCTGTAGCTGTCAAACCCACTTGCTCCTGACTAATCATATAACATGGACTTGACTTCATACACATGGAGCCATTTATAAACCTTTACTTAACCTAAATTAAATAAGAGGGGGGGGGGGGTAGAAATCAATTTGTTTTAAATTACGTGTCACCACATGATGGCAGTTACACGTCTGAGCATGGCCCACTGAGACCTCTGACACACACGCACACACTCGGCAGCTGCCAGTGGCAGAGGTGATACAGCATCCCTCTAACGGTCTCCTGCCCATCACAAACAGATGGTGGCCCACGCACACAGACACACAGACATACACACTTTAAATACTTGATTTGACTCCACCAATCAAATGTACAAAAAAAGGATCCAAACATTTCAAAGGTCCCTGTATGCATGGCACTAATGGGTACACACACACACACACACACACACACAACAAATCCCTCACCAACTTGTCAAATCTACCATAAAGCCTAACTACCTAAAATGTATATTACTCCCAGCCCCCTAATTAGAAAAACTTCTGGCCCTCGATTCAATAGAAGTCAGACAGGGTCTATAATATGACAGAGACATCAGAAGGCACATAACAGAGATATCAGCTTCAAGTAGACTTTACCAGTGGTGTAAAGTACTTAAGTAAAAATACTTTACTGTACTACTGAAGTAGTTTTTTGGGGTATATGTGCTTTACTTTAGTATTTATATTTTTGACAACTTTTACTTTTACTCCACTACATTCCTAAAGAAAATAATGTACTTTTTACAGCTTACATTTTCCCTGACACCCAAAAGTACTAGTTACAGTACCATGTAAAAGTATTCATCCCCCTTGGCGTTTTTCCTATTTTGTTGCATTACAACATGTAATTTAAATGGATTTTTATTTGGATTTCATGTAATGGACATACAAAAAATAGTCAAAATTGGTGAAGTGAAATGAAAAAAATAACTTGTTTAAAAAAATTCTAAAAATAAATAACGGAAAAGTGGTGCGTGCATATGTATTCACCCCCTTTGCTATGAAACCCCTAAATAAGATCTGGTGCAACCAATTACCTTCAGAAGTCACATAATTAGTTAAATAAAGTCCACCTGTGTGCAATCTAAGTGTCACATGATTTGTCACTTGATCTCAGTATATATACACCTGTTCTGAAAGGCCCCAGAGTCTGCAACACCACTAAGCAAGGGCCACCACCAAGCAAGCGGCACCATGAAGACCAAGGAGCTCTCCAAACAGGTCAGGGACAAAGTTGTGGAGAAGTACAGATCAGGGTTGGGTTATAAAAAAATATCAGAAACTTTGAACATCCCACGGAGCACCATTAAATCCATATTAATAAATGGAAAGAATATGGCACCACAACAAACCTGCCAAGAGAGGGCCGCCCACCAAAATTCACAGACCAGGCAAGGAGGGCATTAATCAGAGAGGCAACAAAGAGACCAAATATAACCCTGAAGGAGCTGCAAAGCTCCACAGCGGAGATTGGAGTATCTGTCCATAGGACCACTTTGAGCCGTACACTCCACACAGCTGGGCTTTACGGAAGAGTGGCCAGAAAAATTCCATTGCTTACAGAAAGAAATAAGCAAACACGTTTGGTGTTCGCCAAAAGGCATGTGGGAGATTCCCCAAACATATGGAAGAACGTACTCTGGTCAGATGAGACTAAAATTGAGCTTTTTGTCCATCAAGGAAAACGCTATGTCTGGCGCAAACCCAACACCTCTCATCACTCCGAGAACAGCATCCCCACAGTGAAGCATGGTGGTGGCAGCATCATGCTGGGGGGATGTTTTTAATCGTCAGGGACTGGGAAACTGGTCAGAATTGAAGGAATGATGGATGGCGCTAAACACAGGGAAATTCTGGAGGGAAACCTGTTTCAGTCTTCTAGAGATTTGAGACTGGGACAGAGGTTCACCTTCCAGCAGGACAATGACCCTAAGCATACTGCTAAAGCAACACTCGAGTGGTTTAAGGGGAAACATTTAAATGTCTTGGAATGGCCTACTGAAAGCCCAGACCTCAATCCATTTGGGAATCTGTGGTATGACTTAAAGATTGTTGTACACCAGCGGAACCCATCCAACTTGAAGGAGCTGGAGCAGTTTTGCCTTGAAGAATGGGCAAAAATCCCAGTGGCTAGATGTGCCAAGCTTATAGACACATACCCCAAGAGACTTGCAGCTGTAATTGCTGTAAAAGGTGGCTCTACAAAGTATTGACTTTGGGGGGGGTGAATAGTTATGCACGCTCAAGTGTTCTATTTTTTGTCTTATTTCTTGTTTGTTTCACAATAAAAAATATTTTGCATCTTCAAAGTGGTAGGCATGTTGTGTAAATCAAATGATACAAACCCCCCCAAAAATCCATTTTAATTCCAGGTTGTAAGGCAACAAAATAGGAAAAATGCCACGGGGGTGAATACTTTCGCAAGCCACTGTATATTTTGAATGCTTAGCAGGACAGGAAAATTGTCTAATTCACACACTTATCAAGAGAACATCCCCAGTCATCCCTACTGCCTCTGATCTGGCAGACTCACTAAACACAAATGCTTCATTTGTAAATGATGTCGGAGTGTTGAAGTGTGCCCCTGGCTGTCAGTAAATTAAAGAAACAAGAAAATCGTGCCGCCTGGTTTGCTTAATATAAGGAATTTTAAATAATTTACACTTTTACTTTTACTTTTGATTCTTAAGTATATTTTAGTGATTACATTTACTTTTGATACTTAAGTAAATTTTAAACCAACTACTTTTAGACTTTTACTCAAGTAGTATTTTACTGGGTGACTTTCACTTTTACTTCAGTCATTTTCTTTAAGGTATTTTACTTTTACTCAAGTATGACAATTGGGTATTTTTTCCACCACTGGACTTTACCCTTAGGCAAATACAGAACTGACCTTAGTACAGTGTCTGGGGGCAACCACACATCAACTTCCTCTGAGATATCACTGGGTTATATAACCCACAGGGCAGGCGGTCATATTGTGTGTCTGATAATCTGCTATTTGAAGATGAAGGGTCTACAGACACTCAGTCAGACAGATCACACCTTAAAGACCCAATCTCCTTCTGTGCCTTTAACCTTTGATACTTGAGACCCCCCCACCCCACCCCCCCCCCCACCTACCTTCTCAGTCTACACCAGTTTCATTACCTTGCCTTTAACTTCTAATGCTACTCTCACTCTGAAGTGGCAGAGTGCTCTCACATCCCAGTAGGACAAGACAAGCTATGAAGAGAATGACAAACAATCAATGGCAATTTTAGCAGGTAAGTCTTGGTGGGGCAAACTCCCCAAAATATTTTTAGATGCATGCCAACAAAGCCACTACACAACACAACACAAAACTAAACAATACATTAATTGCACTTTAACGGTGACAAACAATGCCCACAAACTGTTAGGGCCTACATAAAGCTGTCCCAACAGCAGAGTCCCAACAGCAGTCCCAACACCCTACCACTGCTACACCTGGCTATCAGCGGAGCCTTGCCTGGCAGCGAAACAGTTCATTCGGCCTCATTTACTGCCTTAAAAAACATAGCTGATATGGCTGACTTGCTTAAACAAATGTGGTTTCTACTGACAATTGAGATGTACAAACTATGGCATATGGGGACGACGAGCGGATAAGAGGCGATTAGTATTACTTTCTTAGCTACAGTATACATATCTCCCTGGCATATTACATAATTAATGCAGCAGCATACAATACATTTTTTCACTCACCTTGTTGTGCTCACTTGAACAGGAAGCTGGCGCGGCGGTCCTTCGTCTGGCAAATTTTGTCATCAAACTTCGTCATCAAAGTCTGGCATTCTCTGGATTTATGATGCTTTCAAGACAACTGGGAACTCGGACAAAAACAAGGTCGAATCATGATGTCAGTGATCTTCAGGTCAGAGCTCGAGAAAGAGGCCCGAATTCCCGACTTGGAATTCCGAGTTGGATGACCGTTCAGTCGTTTTTTAAGAGTTCCCAGTTGTCTTGAACTCACTGTGGTCTGAAATGTCCCAGTTCCGAGTTTCTAGTTGTTTTGAACAAGGCAGAAGTCATGCTGGATTGACAGCATGGCCAATGTTGAATGTTTATCCTTTTAAGCTTGGAAAAGAGACCCTTAAATCCAGACTTGGACCACAAACCCACTCCACTGAATAGCAGGCTAGTGATTGCTTTGCAATGCTTGCGGTTAGCCACTGATTCCTTCCAAACCACTCATTGTTGAATTTGCGATTTCCAACTTGTTGTGTAATGTTTATGTCCAATGGCCGATGAGCACAGATGCGTTTTATGTATAATTTATCTTCATATGACAAGGATTGAAAAGGATTTGCCAGTAGATTGTCGACGTGATTCATGATGATGACTGCTTGTCTAGCTTGCTAGCTTAGATTATGAAAGTATGATGTTGACATGATCAGTCCAATCAAAGCTACGGTAGATATAACGTGATTTGACGTCATTTTATCTGTGGCCAATGACCTTGAGCCTTCTTGGATGGGCACTTCTAATGTAACTATGGCAGCACCCAAGGGGCTTGAATTTTCGAGCTCTCCCGTAGATTTTGCAGTGATGTAGTGTCCCCATGAGTGACAGAACACTGAGCCAATCACGGCGCAACTAGAGAACATTACCAACCCCTACACTGTGTATTTTCCGCTGGCTGCCCCACCACCACAGAAAGCACTGAGCTAGGCTGAAACACCTGCATTTTGGAGCTGTCTTACTCAAGAAAGTAAAAAAGAGACCATGTTTGTATACGGCTTTATTAAAACCTCTTAAGAATCTGACCCTTTTTTTCAATTTTCGCCTAAAATGACATACCCAAATCTAACTGCCTGTAGCTCAGGACCTGAAGCAAGGATATGCATATTCTTGATATCATTTGAAAGGAAACACTTTGAAATTTGTGGAAATGTGAAATTAATGTAGGAGAATATAATACATTAGATCTGGTAAAAGATAATACAAACAAAAAAACATGTGTTTTTAAAATGGATTTTTATCATCTTTGAAATGCAAGAGAAAGGCCAGACAGTGATGTAGGATTCTAGGTGTAATTTAGATGTTGTCCACAAGATGGCAGCAGTGTGTGTGCAACGTTTCAGTGATCCAGTGAAGAATTACAGAACTACACAATATTTTGTATCAAGTCTGCCAGGAGTATTCCCACATGTGCCGAATTGGTAAATGTATGCATTTTCATGTACATAACTATAGAGAACATACAAAAATGCTATGGTAATAAAGAATTCAAGTTTACACACTCCCAGGAATGTCATACATGATGGATCATTAACTTCCCTACAGAAAAAACACTAACCTTCACACCTCTAAATGGCCTGGCGGGGGTGGGTGTGGAGCCAGAGACAGCAGTGGGGTCAAACTGTAGAACCCAGTTCGTACACTACACTACATTTTATCTCTGGGACCCTCAGGATGACAAATCAGAGCAAGATTACTGAATGTAAGTACATTATTTACCTTCAGAGGTGAATGTATCAAACTAGTTGTAGTGATAAAAGTTTTTGTTGTTGTGCACTATCCTCAAACAATAGCATGGTCTTTTTTTGCCTTAATAGCTAGTGTAAATTGGACACTGCAGTTAGATTAACAATCATTTAAGTTTTCTGTCCATATAAGACATGTCTATGTCCCGGAAAGTTGGCTGTTGTTTACAACGCCATTCTTGTCACATATCGCATATTGAGCAGCAACTGTTCCAGTATAGGGACACCGATCCAGTAGATTAACTCAATGTTGTTGTTGTTTTTTTACATTGTTTGCAAACTGTTATGTGACACATATTAATGCCAAAATAATATGCAAAACAGGCAGCCAAAAAAACATATAATATTTTAATTTTTTTGCTCTGCCCCACCTGCCCTGAATGATGGGTCGCCACTGCAAACAATCACTATGTAAGCCACCTATAGACATAAGCTGTGTTCGAATACTCATACCATACTAACCGCACTAATTGTCACATAAATGTAGTATGTAGTATGCTTATTGGTCATAGTATGGATATAGTTAGCATGCCAAAAGATCCCAGATGTTGTACTACATTCGCCAAAATACGACGTATACAAGCAGTGGACATTATTTCCGTGCTTTTAGGGCCCATAATGCAATTCTTCCGAAAATGGGCGTGGCTTCATAACATTTTCAGATTTGAAGAAAATGGCGGAAAATATGCAGCCGAAGTCCAACGATAGCAGATACAAATTCATTGCTTTAACAAATTATCACAAATGTTAAGAAAATGTTGAGCAATGTAATAAAGTAATAACTTTTCAAATAAGTTACGTTACACGTTATGTTGGCTGACAATTTGTTACCTACGCTAGCCTTACGAACCACATAGCATATAATTACAGCAGTTGCTTGTATGTACCGGTATGTTAGCTAGCTACCTAATGTTAGTTGGCTACTAATACATTGAACTTGCCAGTATAGTAACTATATGCTATCTAACTAACTACCCAATGTTTATTAACTTGATAATTCACGTCATTCTTAGCTAAGTGGTTTTAGTCGTTGTGTGTTCTCAATGGACATTGTTAATGAAGTTGTAAGACGTCTAGCCAGTAATTTGTTAGGCTAACAAGCTAGCAACAGGTTGCATAGCAACAGCATCAACTTCCGGTAGACAGTCGAAGCGCTAGTACACTCAACTGAAAGGATACCGTTAGTTTACAGTATACTAAAATGAACTAATAGTATATAGTATGTAGTATATACTCATTAAGTATGTAGTATACAGTATGTTAGTATGGGTATTCGAACACAGCTATGGTCTTAAGGTGAACCTTGCCCCTGAGGGAACTTTGTTTGGATGTTCAGAGAGAAAGACAGAGAGAGACAGAGCGAGAGAGAGAGAGAGAGAGAGAGAGGGATAGAGCGCGCGAGAGAGAGTAGAGAAATTAAAAATGAGAGGGAGAGAAGAGAGTGGGAGAGAGAGACAGATAGATAGAGGAGAGAGGGAGAGAGAAAGAACAAGCAGAAGCAGGAGAGCATGCACTGCAGTCACCTTGGTAACATTACCCCTACCCACAACCACCCTGATATAAACCACAAACAAATAGACAAACTATATAGGCAGTAAAAGTGATTGACAGATGGAGACAAAGTGAAGGAGGGGGGTGAGGAAAGAGAAAGAATGAGACAAAGGCAGAAAGAGAGAGTGAAAGAGAGAGAGATAGCACATTCTATTGTGAAACAAAAAGCAATGAACATGGAGCTCCCATGGGTCAGCTAGCAATGTCACCTCCCACAGGGTCCTTCAGGGTCAGCAGAGACGCACGGCTGGCCAACACACTGCCTGTCTACAAACCACACACAACAAGGTCACACCTGACCACAGAAAGGGAGAGAGAGGGGGAGAGAGTGAGAAAGGGAGAGAGAGAGAGAAAGTGGAGCTGTGTCAGAGAGGAAGTAGAGAAAAGCTAGAGGTAGAAAGGACAAGGAAGTTAGAGGAGATGCTGAAAGTGAATTGGATGAAGGAGAGACTACACACAACAACAAACCCCAAAACGTATTCCAAAATGTATTCTATTTCCAAGAACACACACACACTCACCCCTCCCCCACAAACACCAACTACCAGTGTATTTGTCCCACTGTTATTTGTCCCACTGCATGGTATTGTGCTGACTTGTGTATGGCGAGGGTTCAGGAGAACGTCAAGACAATCTCACAGCACCCAAACACACACAATCTCCCAGCACCCCCCCCCCCACAGATTTGTACAGGCGTCTGTAGTTATTTCTGGCCCTCTGTGTGGCCTTATCACATGTAAAATATATGAAATAATTAAATAAGATGATTTTCAAATAAATACAAATATGACAAAATGTAAAACATTATCCTAAATATAAACCATCAACTTAGTGAATACCATTGGTGTTTAACATGAGGGTTTCAACATGAAATATGCTTTATATTTTTTTACTTACTTATTTTACTATGTCAGTCTGTATTTGTTGCCAATGCTTCAGCATCAAACTGGTGGCAGTTGTGACATATTGATATAGTAAAATAAATACACAGTGGGGAGAACAAGTATTTGATACACTGCCGATTTTGCAGGTTTTCTTACTTACAAAGCATGTAGGGGTCTATAATTTTTATCATAGGTACACTTCAAATGTGAGAGACAGAATCTAAAACAAAAATCCAGAAAATCACATTGTATGATTTTTAAGTAATTAATTTGCACTTTATTGCATGACATAAGTATTTGATCACCTACCAACCAGTAAGAATTCCGGCTCTCACAGACCTGTTAGTTTTTCTTTAAGAAGCGCTCCTGTTCTCTACTCATTACCTGTATTAACTGCACCTGTTTGAACTCGTTACCTGTATAAAAGTCACCTGTCCACACACTCAATCAAACAGACTCCAACCTCTCCACAATGTCCAAGACCAGAGAGATGTGTAAGGACATCAGGGATAAAATTGTAGACCTGCACAAGGCTGGGATGGGCTACAGGACAATAGGCAAGCAGCTTGGTGAGAAGGCAACAACTGTTGGCGCAATTATTAGAAAATGGAAGAAGTTCAAGATGACGGTCAATCACCCTCGGTCTGGGGCTCCATGCAAGATCTCACCTCGTGGGACATCAATTATCACGAGGAAGGTGAGGGATCAGCCCAGAACTACACGGCAGGACCTGGTCAATGACCTGAAGAGAGCTGGGACCACAGTCTCAAAGAAAACCATTAGTAACACACTACGCCGTCATGGATTAAAATCCTGCAGCGCATGCAAGGTCCCCCTGCTCAAGCCAGTGCATGTCCAGGCCCGTCTGAAGTTTGCCAATGACCATCTGGATGATCCAGAGGAGGAATGGGAGAAGGTAATGTGGTCTGATGAGACAAAAATATAGCTTTTTGGTCTAAACTCCACTCGCCGTGTTTGGAGGAAGAAGAAGGATGAGTACAACCCCAAGAACACCATCCGAAACCTGGTCAAGACCTACAGGAAACGTATGATCTCTGTAATTGCAAACAAAGGTTCCTGTACCAAATATTAAGTTCTGCTTTTCTGATGTATCAAATACTTATGTCATGCAATAAAATGCAAATTAATTACTTAAAAATCATACAATGTGATTTTCTGGATTTTTGTTTTAGATTCCGTCTCTCACAGTTGAAGTGTACCTATCATAAAAATTACAGACCTCTACATGCTTTGTAAGTAGGAAAACCTGCAAAATCGGCAGTGTATCAAATACTTGTTCTCCCCACTGTATATATGTCATGCTGAAACCCTCATATTAAACACACAAGGTATTAACTAAGTTGGTGGTTTATATTTAGGATAATGTTTTACATCTTTGTCATTCTATTTTTTTTTTTTATCATCTTATTTAATAATGTAATATATTTTACACATGATAAGGCCACACAAAGGGACAGAGATAATTACAGACACCTGTGATAATCTGAAGTACTCAAAAAGGCCACTAGATGTCTTGTGATAGATTACATAAAATCCTTGAAAGATACAGTACCAAAATTCTGGTAGTTTACTGGTAAAATTAGAACGTTTCCAGTAATATATCCTCCCTTTGTAACTCTATTTGCAACCCTACACACAGAACGTTAACACATTACCACAGTCACACATGGACCTCTGTAGCTCAGCTGGTAGAGCACGGCGCTTGTAACGCCAAGGTAGTGGGTTCGATCCCCGGGACCACCCATACACAAAAATGTATGCACGCATGACTGTAAGTCGCTTTGGATAAAAGCGTCTGCTAAATGGCATATTATATTATTATATTATTATTATAAACACACACTTCCCTTTTCTCATTAACAAGCTAATTATACAAAACAACTTTCTCTAATCATAAACTAATCTGACGCAGAACAACACAAACACAGCTGATTGGTTGAGGATTACAGGTGATGATTGTAATTACTCATATTTATTTCATCCGCTTTAGTAAAGTTGATTAAGAACCAACAATATTCTAAGACAACAACATTGTCAAAGGTTCTGATAATTTTGTTACTTTTGTCCATTCTAGAATAGCCATTAAAGTTCTGCGATACCCACGCGGATATAATTTAAGATTGGGGCCCTAGAGACCACCTTCCAACTAAGCCTTCACACCAGTGGGGACCCGTCAATGTGTTGCCTGTTTTGATCCCCACCTGTTCAGCTAAAAATAAAATAAATATATTTTTAAAAATGTGTTGCCTGTTTTGCATGTTATTTTGGCATTAATACGTGTCACATATCAGTTTGCAAACAATGTAAAAACAATAATTATTGAGTTAATAAATACGCATACAAAAATTGTCTTATTTTGCTTTCTTGAGTAAGGCAGCTCCAAAATGCAGGTGTTTCAGCCTAGCTCAGTGCTTTCTGTGGTGGTGGAGCAGCCAGCGGAAAATACACAGTGTAGGGGTTGGTAATGTTATCTAGTTGCGCCGTGATTGGCTCAGTGTTCTGTCACTCATGGGGACACTAAATTACTGCAAAATCTACGGGAGAGCTCGAAAATTCAAGCCCCTTGGGTGCTGCCATAGAGTTACATTAGAAGTGCCCATCCAAGAAGGCTCAAGGTCATTGGCCACAGATAAAATGACGTCAAATCACGTTAAATCTACCGTAGCTTTGATTGGACTGATCATGTCAACATCATACTTTCAAAATCTAAGCTAGCAAGCTAGACAAGCAGTCATCATCATGAATCACGTCGACAATCTACTGGCAAATCCTTTTCAAACCTTGTCATATGAAGAGAAATTATACATAAAACGCATCAGTGCTCATTGGCCATTGGACATAAACATTACACAACAAGTTGGAAATCGCAAATTCAACAATGCAAGCGTTGCAAAGCAATCACTAGCCTGTTATTCAGTGGAGTGGGTGTGTGGTCCAAGTATGGGTTTAAGGGTCTCTTTTCCAAGCTTAAAAGGATAAACATTTCTGCTGTCAATCCAGCATGACTTCTGCCGCGTTCAAAACAACTGGAAACTCAGAACTGGGAGATCTCAGACTTCAGTGAGTTCAAGACAACTGGGAACTCAGAAAAAAAACTAGCTTTGACTGGGAAAATACGTTTTGAACGGTCATCCAACTCGGAATTCCAAATCGGGAACTCGGGCCTCTTTCTCGAGCTCCGACCTGAAGATCACTGACATCATGATTCAACCTTGTTTTTGTCCGAGTTCCCAGTTGTCATGAAAGCACCATCAATCCAGAGAATGCCAGACTTTGATGACAAAGTCTGATGACAAAATTTGCCCACAAGGACCGCAGCGACACCTTCCTGTTCAAGTGAGCACAGCACAACAAGGTGAGTCCAAAAATGTATTGTATGCTGCTGCATTAATTATGTAATTTGGCAGGGAGATATGCATACTGTAGCTAAGAAAGTAATACTAAGTGTATGTTGTGTAGTATGCTGTTAGTAGCCCATGTGCCTCACCCTAAT
The DNA here is from genome assembly GCF_964263955.1 of Coregonus lavaretus. Classification (NCBI taxonomy): domain Eukaryota; kingdom Metazoa; phylum Chordata; class Actinopteri; order Salmoniformes; family Salmonidae; genus Coregonus; species Coregonus lavaretus. The sequence continues at coordinate 76,510,789 of NC_139992.1, read as the reverse complement.
AATTTGGTCCCTTTCCCCCTCATAATTTAGCCTACAGTTCTGACTTGGTGATGCACATGTAGCCTATAGCCTGTTTTAGAGAAATGTCATCATCGAATATTGTAAGAGCTTTCATTGTCTGCTTATATGCCCCCTTTATTTATCCTACGGTTCTGACTTGGTGTACAGGGAGAATACTGTAAGAATGGCCCATGTTCTGAATTCTGTCGCTGTACATTTCAAAAGTGCTGAACAAAGTTATATTGACTACGTCCGTCCTAGCTCGCTCATTAATGTCTTAATCGAAATTACGGATTGCCCCTTATCTGCTCGTCGTCCCCATATGCCATAGTTTGTACATCTCAATTGTCAGTAGAAACCACATTTGTTTAAGCAAGTCAGCCATATCAGCTATGTTTTTTTTAAAGGCAGTAAATGAGGCCGAATGAACTGTTTTGCTGCCAGACAAGGCTCCGCTGATAGCCAGGTGTAGCAGTGGTAGGGTGTTGGGACTGCTGTTGGGACTCTGCTGTTGGGACAGCTTTATGTAGGCCCTAACAGTTTGTGGGCATTGTTTGTCACCGTTAAAGTGCAATTAATGTATTGTTTAGTTTTGTGTTGTTTAGTGGCTTTGTTGGCATGTATCTAAAAATATTTTGGGGAGTTTGCCCCACCAAGATTTACCTGCTAAAATTGCCACTGATTGTTTGTCATTCTCTTCATAGCTTGTCTTGTCCTACTGGGATGTGAGAGCACTCTGCCACTTCAGGCTCCGCTGATAGCCAGGAGTAGAAGTGCTAAGGATTCACTCCACGTTGCTGAAAAGAAAGCTCTGCTGTTGGGATAGCTTTATGTAGGCCCTAACAGTTTGTGGGCACCATTTGTCATCGTTATAGTGCAACTAATGTATTGTTTAGTGTTGTGTTGTGTTGTGTAGTGGCTTTGCTGGCATGCATCTAAACATTGTTTTTTGAGTTTGCCCCACCAAGATTTACATGCTAAAATCACTGCTTCACACTATAGCCCTATCTCAGAACGCTAACCAGGGTTATGTTGAGTTCATTATATAGCAAGTAGCCCTACCTCAGAACGCTAACCAGGGTTATGTTGAGTTCATTATATAGCAAGTAGCCCTACCTCAGAACGCTAACCAGGGTTATGTTGAGTTCATTATATAGCAAGTAGCCCTACCTCAGAACGCTAACCAGGGTTATGTTGAGTTCATTATATAGCAAGTAGCCCTACCTCAGAACGCTAACCAGGGTTATGTTGAGTTCATTATATAGCAAGTAGCCCTACCTCAGAACGCTAACCAGGGTTATGTTGAGTTCATTATATAGCAAGTAGCCCTACCTCAGAACGCTAACCAGGGTTATGTTGAGTTCATTATATAGCAAGTAGCCCTACCTCAGAACGCTAACCAGGGTTATGTTGAGTTCATTATATAGCAAGTAGCCCTACCTCAGAACGCTAACCAGGGTTATGTTGAGTTCATTATATAGCAAGTAGCCCTACCTCAGAACGCTAACCAGGGTTATGTTGAGTTCATTATATAGCAAGTAGCCCTACCTCAGAACGCTAACCAGGGTTATGTTGAGTTCATTATATAGCAAGTAGCCCTACCTCAGAACGCTAACCAGGGTAGTGTTGAGTTCATTATATAGCAAGTAGCCCTACCTCAGAACGCTAACCAGGGTTATGTTGAGTTCATTATATAGCAAGTAGCCCTACCTCAGAACGCTAACCAGGGTTATGTTGAGTTCATTATATAGCAAGTAGCCCTACCTCAGAACGCTAACCAGGGTTATGTTGAGTTCATTATATAGCAAGTAGCCCTACCTCAGAACGCTAACCAGGGTTATGTTGAGTTCATTATATAGCAAGTAGCCCTACCTCAGAACGCTAACCAGGGTTATGTTGAGTTCATTATATAGCAAGTAGCCTTACATTTTTACATTTACATTTTAGTCATTTAGCAGACGCTCTTATCCAGAGCGACTTACAGTTAGTGAGTGCATACATTATTATTTTTTATTATTTTTTATTTATTTTTTCCATACTGGCCCCCCGTGGGAATCGAACCCACAACCCTGGCGTTGCAAACGCCATGCTCTACCAACTGAGCTACATCCCTGCCGGCCATTCCCTCCCCTACCCTGGACGACGCTGGGCCAATTGTGCGCCGCCCCATTGGTCTCCCGGTCGCGGCCGGCTACGACAGAGCCTCAGAACGCTAACCAGGGTAGTGTTGAGTTCAGTATATAGCAAGTAGCCCTATCTCAGAACGCTAACCAGGGTAGTGTTGAGTTCATTATATAGCAAGTAGCCCTACCTCAGAATGCTAACCAGGTTAGTGTTGAGTTCATTATATAGCAAGTAGCCCTACCTCAGAATGCTAACCAGGTTAGTGTTGAGTTCATTATATAGCAAGTAGCCCTACCTCAGAATGCTAACTAGGGTTGAGTTCAGTATATAGCAAGTCTGACAGATTCAGTCTGATCACACGCACCTCTTTATACTGCAGTCTGTCTATTGCGCCTTGCTCACGCCTTGCCCACGACAGACACACACACACACAACCCAGACAAAAAGGATGCCCCGCTGAGAGAGAAAGAGCCCCAGTTCTCCATCAACAGCAGACTAGATAAACACAATGGATTGAGCACACCACAAAAGACTGAGCACATCCAAATAACCCTCCACCTCAACCATCACTACTGCATTTATCTGCTCATAAACATAGAGATCAATAAATTCTCTGGGAACACACATATTTTCTCATGAAATTACAGCTCTGGGGACGAGAGACAGCATTACAGGATAGGTCAAATACACTAACCTCTCCTCTCCATGGCAACAGTTTTTCGCAACAACAAAAAAACACTCTCCCTGTGTTTGTTTGGTTGGCTGTGTGTATGTGTGTGTGTGTCCTTAACAGTGTGTGTGACAACCCCGCTATCTCAGCATCTGTATTAGCATAGCAGAGGCACAGCTTTGTTTTACCATGACCTGTATAATCAGTGTCACATTAGCAACACAACAAATCAAATACTGGTGTGTCTGCCCCGTAACTCCCCTCACCTCTTGCTCTCTCTCTCTCTCACACACACACACACACACACACACACACACACACACACACACACACACACACACACACGTGCCCCCAGCTGTCTGCCATGCTGTGTCAATCTGATGCTAATTAATATGATAACTAATACCTATTACACCACAGAGAGGTTCAGGCTCACTAATTTGATTTGCCTTTAAAAAGGGAGGAGAGGGAGAAGGATAAATAAATTACCAATGAGGAGGTGCCATGAGCCAATACTCAGCTGTAGGGTAGCTACTCTGTTCCATCACTCTGGTCGTACCATCATGGCTTCTATCACAGCTGTTTATGATGAGGACTTATTATGAGTGAAGCAAGAATGAAGAATATGCACACTACAATATATGATAAACATGAACTTCCACAAACATAAATACACACACGCACACACACACGCGCACACACACACACTTTCTCTCCCTCTCCTTTCTGATACTCCTTCAATGCGGCATTGCTAACTACTTTAATGTAACGGAGGAAGTCTTCATCATGGGCTTGTGTTTCCCTCTACTGCTGCATCTCAACTCATCATAGAAGACGAAAGAGAGAGACGACGAAAGGAAGGAAGAAATAGAGAAAAGGGGATCGAAATAAAAAGAAAGAAAGGAAGGAAGAGAGAGAAGACTGAGGAGACAGATGGGAAAATAACAGAAATGAATGAATGGAGAGAGAGAGAGAGAGAGAGAGTAAAAAATGAGAGGTGTGTAGTGTAGAAGGCCCAGCTGACATTATAAAGCTGGTGAGTGTATGAGTCGTGGTGATTAGCCAGATCTTACTAATCAATGACACATTCACATGGCTGCCTGCTCCGTTGCTAACCCCAATACACACTAATTGGTCTATTCCTGGCTTAACATGGAGACGCTGCCTTCCACTTCAAAGCAAGCTCTCTCTCTCTCTCACACACACACACACACAATCTGCATGCATACACTCATACATATCTGGTGAAGAGCATGCTGCATATATTTTCTTAAAAGGTCAAATTGATTCTGATTCAATTTGTGAGTGGATGAGGACCAATGGATACCGCCGCGTCTGTACTAACAATAAGGAGAGAATGGGATCCCACTATGGACCAATCACACGACAGAATCTGGACGGGGAAAAACTCACAGATTTAATTTAAGTTTGTTGAGTGTTTAGATAATGCAGGCTAATGTAATGCTGTGCTGTGTGGGTCCAACAGGCTGCACCACATAGCAACAGCGCCACCAACCTCTCAGACCAGAAACGTCATGCTTTAACACACGTATGGTTCAAATCTGCATTACATTAGACCTACACTATTATTATTAGATTATAAATATTATACCTTTGAAATATGAACTTAAACATACAGATGTGTCAATATTTGCAGAATGTAAACAAATATTTAGGTATTTTGGGGATAAAAATAAAAAACTAATCAAATGGTCACACTTTATTTGGATTTGACATCTGTAGATGCTTTACAGATGGTCATACTATCAACAATCTATATGTTGATAAGCAACTGCTTGTTAAGGTTACGGTTAGGTTTAAGTGTAGAATAAGGGTTAGGATAAGGGTTAGGGTAAGTAGATAGTTAGTTGAAATGTTACTGGTAGTCTGTAGCATCTGCAGATGAACTATCCAAATAAAGTGTTACCACTACTACTACCATACAACAGTTGGAACAGGGATGTGAAATATTACATAAGTGTGAGAGTTTCTCATTGGAGAGGGCGTTTTAGTCATCACACACATACACTAGGGTCACACATAGGGTACATTTCTCTCTCAGTGAGTGCTGGGAGCGAGCAGCACTTCTAGCTGAGAGGAGGACAAGAGGAGAGCTCACTTAAACACATGACCAGTACTACCCAAATATGATTGTGTGTAGGGGTGTGTGTGTCTGTGTGTGTGCGCACATGTGTTTACTGTGAAGCCATTTGTAGTAAACAACAATGCAATTACTCTTTTAACCAGAGTGAGTGAGTGAGTGAGTGAGTGAGTGAGAGAGAGAGAGAGTACTTGACACATTAGAAAGAACTAACAAAAAAACAGAGCAAAATGGCAGAATACCTGACCACTGTGACTGACCCTAAATTAAGGAACACTTTGACTATGTGAGCATAGCCTTGTGAGCATAGTCTTGCTATTGAGAGAGGCCGCCGTAGGCAGAACTGTCTCTCAAGAGAAGACAGGCTATGTGCACACTGCCCACAAAATGAGGTGGAAACTGAGCTGCACTTCCTAACCTCCTGCCAAATGTATGACCATATTAGAGACACATATTTCAGATTACACAGACCCACAAAGAATTTGATCAACTCATCTATCTATTAGGTGAAGTACCACAGTGTGCCATCACAGCAACAACATTTGTGACCTTCTGCCACAAGAAAAGGGCAACCAGTGAAGCACAAACAACATTGTAAATATAAACTATATTTATCTGTCTATTTATTTTCCCTTTCATACTTCAACTATTTGCATATCATTACAACACTATATAGCCATAATATAACGTTTGAAATGTCTCTTTTATTTTGAAACCTTTGTGAGTGTAATGTTTACTGTTCATTATTTATTTAAGTTTTGTTTATTATCTATTGCACTTGCTTTGGCAATGTAAACATGTTTCCCAAGCCAATAAAGCCCTTTGAATTGAATTAAGAGGCAGAGAGTGAGATCCTCACCCACTGTCTCTCCAGCCACTCTTAACACATATTTACTACTGAGTGTACAAACATCCCTGACAAACACAACCTGACTATCATTCAAATGTCAACGCAAATTGCAGGGTCTGTTTTTCTGAATGGCTGGCGTTATCTGCCCGTAATGGTGGCAAGGAGTGGGTGTTCAAGAAGAACCGTTTATGTACAGTAAATTTCAATGTCATATTTATTGTACATAATGTTATCTACAAAAAATCTACATACAAAATGTTGGGGAAAAAAGAGGAGTTAGCGCTTTAGTAAAACACACACACACGCACACACAGAGGCTAACAATATTATCGTTCCGTATCACTAACTCAGCAGATCTCACTCACGTCACCCCCGATAACACACACACACCTCTATGTGTGTCCTGTCAATAGGACGTGAAGGGGTTTGGCACTAATAGAGATAAGAGAGAGAAGGGTGAGGATGGGAAAAGATAAAGGGGGGGGGGGGACACACACACGACATAAAGGAGCACACACACACACACACACACAGGCCTGTCTGTTGTGCCACTGCCAATACCTCACAAGATTAATACTGTCCTGGGTCAATTCTAGTTGGAATTGGAATGTAGGGTTAAATTAAATTCTGATTCTATTCTGCTGCCCTTTCCTACTCTATTAGCCTAATCCATAAAAAATGGAATGTTCGTGTGTGTGTAGGTGCAGGGGTCTCCACTATGTTGAATGACTATAATTATTGTACTGTAATTTAACTTCACGGCCTCACTGATTTCCATGCAGCAAGATGGTTCACAATAAGGTAGAAGACTTTTAAACATGCAAACACACGCACACACATGCTCGCACAGTCACCCATCCACACACACACACACACCTAGTGAGTGTATGTGTAGAATATAATGGCTGGACCCCGGTCTGTCTGTGTGTCTGTATCTGGATAGGTCGGCTGACATTTGGACACCTGTCAATCAAGTCTTTCAATGAGCCAGCAGCGGGAAACGAGGTGCTGGGGGTCAGAGACTCACGACGTTGCCATGGCAACGGCTTCAAGGAAGTTCATAGCCCGCTGGGACGTTGCCATAACCCTGCCGCAGTGTGTGTGTGTATCTCTGTGTGTGTGTGTGTGTATCTGTGTGGGTGTGTGTGTGTGTGTGTGTGTGTGTGTATCTGTGTGGGTGTGTGTGTGGTGTCTTGCCTCCATTGTGTTCAGTAAGTCAGGGGTCTTAGGTGAGCTATCCTCTTCCCCTCGTCCCCTCTCTCACTTTGACCCAGGCAGTTTAGCCTCTCCTTCCCTCCCTCCCAACCTTACTCCCCTTACGAAGAGCTGGCCAAGGAAGAGGAAGGACCTGCAGGACGTCACAGCACCCAGAAAGGTCCACTTAACCCTCTGCGCCCTCCCTCCCTCCCTCTCTCCCTCCATCTCCATCCATCACTCTCGCTAGACAATCTTTTTCTGTCTCTAATTGTCATACAGTTCTCACAGGTTTGTCATTCTTCCCCTCCACTGTTTTATCCTCTCTCCCTCTACTCCCCCCCCTCACTAAAATTGTGCTGCAAGCATAGTTGTTAGGAGGATGTTGTAGGCATGAAAATTGGACTGTGTACTGAAAGGTGGGATGTGTGTGGAAGAGGGTGTGGGTGGTAGAACCATAGGGGTACAAATGCCTGAATTATCCCACACTGGGGTTCACATGGACAGCATGCACTCAACCACACACAGAAGAGATGAACACACACACACACCATAACCCGGTAACTACAGCTTACACTGTTGGAGGGCCGTTTATGACATGAATAGAGAATACATGTAGTATTCTCAGGCAGGGTGTGTGTGTGTGTGTGTGTGTCACAGGAGGTTGGTGGCACCTTCGTTGGGGAGGACGGCTCGTGGTAATGGCTGGAGCAGAATAAGTGGAATGGTATCAAATGCACCAAACACATGGTTTCCATGTGTTTGATGCCATTCCATTGGTGCCGTTCCAGCCATTATTATGAGCCGTCCTCTCCTCAGCAGCCTCCTGTGGTGTGTGTGTGTGTTGGAGGCCTTCATGGAGGGATAAGTGGAATAGAACAACTCTGTGATAAGTGTTCAGTAAACAGGTCAGTGTTTGTGGCTCACATATTATGTTCAACACACACACACAAACACACACAACCAAACACACACACACACACACACATACACACACAGGTAGCTCGGGTACTCTGTCCCTTTATGAGAGTCTTACTGTATCTCCAGTGTTAGTCAAATCTGCTGCTAATGGCTGTTTGATTTGGATTAACATGGTTCATTACTCCAATGTACGAACACTGCCAGACTCATTACACACACACACACACTCCTCGGTCCAACTTTCCCTCTCTCCCCCACTCCTCCCTCCATCCCCATCCGTGGACAAGGCCTCTCTCTCCGGCTGGATTGGAGTAATTCTGGGGATAATTTTTTTATAATCTCCCACAAAGGTTTCGGAGTGCTGCCACCCCGTTTGCCCAGTGCCTGATTATCAGCCTCGCTGTGCCAACCACTTCTGCTGACCGCTGTCACGCACACATGCTTCCAGGCACAAACACACAAACACATTTCAAGCCTGCCAACCATTCCTACTGACTGCTTCTAAGCAGTCAGCTGCATACAAATAAACACACACACACTATGTCGTGAGGAGTCGCTAACAGGATGTTTATGGGGTTTGATTGCCACCTAGTGGTTGAATTTACAAAATTCTCATTCTACACTCCTAGAAGGTTTTAAATTGAATGCTATGGATTTCATTTATTGACCAACACTGCCATCTAGTGCCAAGATAGTGTTACTACATGAATGGCTTCAGATACAAATCTAGGATCAGCGTACACTCCTCAAGTCCTAATCATAACCATTAGGGTGTGACATGTACATACATAGATAAGATAAAGTTTGATCTAACTTCAACTCACACACACACACTGGCTGTTTAAAGACATACTCAGATGTCACATGTCACTCACACGTAGAACCCTTAGATTCTTTATTCTGGACCGCAATATGTTGCTCTCTTCTCCTCTCCTCCAGTAATGAAAGGTACAGTCACTGGGGTCTCTCTATTTCTTTCAGCTGCATACCACTTTCAAAAACACTCTTCTCCTCTCTGCATCCAGGGAGAAAAGGTAGAGTGAAAATTATCTCTGTAACTAAAGTACGCAGATCTAATAAACTGAAGAAACTGAAAGCACATCCACAGTTGCAGGGAACACTAAATACCATGGGGAAAGAAGAGACATACCTGCAGAATTTGGATGCTCCGCTCCCATTGCTCCGTTCCCATTTCAATCAAAGAGTTCTTTTCAGATTGAATTCCACCTGATATTCTTAGTGAGAGAAGTATCCCGTCAGTGATTGAGTCACTGAAGATTCTTGAATTGAGTGAGTCACATTCCAAAGCAAGGAGAAACAGGTCCAGTTAAAAGCACCTCATCAGCTCTCCTGCCTCTCCCTTTTACCCTCTCAGTTTGCGCTGACAGACTACACTCAGCCACAGAGCTCACTCTGCCATAAAGTTGTGCAGAGAGAGAGAGAGAGTGAAGTGGAGAGAGAGACAGAGAGAGAAAGAAAGAAAGAGAGTGGCAGAGAGAGAATATAACACTGCCAGCAAGTACTGACCAACCACCAGCTCACAAATCTGTAATCTATTGAGCTTTCTGAGTCAAATCTGTCCTTCTGTTCTGACTCCTCCACCCTCCTCCTCTAATCCAGCCACACACCATCTTCCCCACTCCCCCTCTCTGCTCTACACTCTATATCATCTAGTACTGCACCATTATCCTATTGCATCTTTCAGTCCTCTCTCCCCTCAACTCCTGACTGAGTCAATGTCTGCTGTTGCCTACAGGCACTCTCTGCCCATCCCTCTCTCTGTCCCCATCTTCATCTGTCACTCCTTTCCCCATATTTCCTATAATTCCTATAATTTCTCTGCCATCTCTTTCCCATCGCTCTTCTCTTCCTATCCTTATATACTCTCCACCAGTGTTCTGCTGCCTTCTCTGCGTCTCCAGCAGACTGCATGTATTATTATCCCCACAATGGCCTCAGCTTATTGTTTATGAATTACCAGCGCTGCAGGCCAAACAAAGGCTATTTTCATAAAGAAACCTCCATTTCATTTCAGCTCCAATTAGATAGGAGGCTAAAGAATGGAAGTGGACCGGCCACGGCCTCTAAGGATGGCAGGCCCCATTCAGAGCCATTCAATGGGGCCTTATTGCTTTCCTTGACAAAGGGAGCACGTGGATGGGCTTTCAGACTAAAACACACAGAGTAGAAATGACTGAGAAGAGAAGACAGTCTCCTGTACAAAAACAAACCTTTAAAGGGAAGGACAGCATCTTCGCTTATCCTTCCATCCATCAATTTATCCTTCCGTTTTTTCTCTTTCTTCTTTTTGGTGTGTGTATACTGGCCTGGAATTGAATGACAGACAGTTGAAAGAGCGAGGGAGAGAAAGGAGGAGAGAAAAAGAAAGCGCAGCTCAGGTCTTCACAATACATGTCAACTCTAAATGATCACTGGCCGTTGAATAGACAGAGAGGAGAGGAAAGTGTGCGTGTGTGTAAGTGTGTGTGTGTGCTCCCACAGCTGATTGACTTACAGCTTTGAAAACAGAGAGAGAGAGAGAGAGAAAGAAAGAAAGAAGGCACGAGCGAGCGAGAGACACCTTGATGCTTTTACAGAACTCTACAATAGTCAAGGGCACATTGTGGAGCTGTCAGTGACAAGCTGTCACTTTTTCTCTAAGTAAACAGAGGGAGACAGAAAGAAAGAAAGAAAGAAAGGGAGACAGAAAGAAAGAAAGAAAGGGAGACAGAAAGAAAGAAAGAAAGAAAGAAAGAAAGAAAGAAAGAAAGAAAGAAAGAAAGAAAGAAAGAAAGAAAGAAAGAAAGAAAGAAAGAAAGAAAGAAAGAAAGAAAGAAAGAAAGAAAGAAAGAAAGAAAGAAAGAAAGAAAGAAAGAAAGAAAGAAAGAAAGAAAGAAAGAAAGAAAGAAAGAAAGAAAGAAAGAAAGAAAGAAAGAAAGAAAGAAAGAAAGAAAGAAAGAAAGAAAGAAAGAAAGAAAGAAAGAAAGGGAGCGTGCAATTGGCATGCTGACTGCAGGAATGTCCACCAGAACTGTTGCCAGATAATGTAATGTTCATTTCTCTACTATAAACTGCCTCTGGCCTCACAAACGCAGACCACGTGTGACCATGCCAGCCCAGGACCTCCACATCCGGCTTCTTCACCTGCGGGATCGTCTGAGACCAGCCACTGGACAGCTGATGAAACTGGGTTTGCGCAACCAAAGAATTTCTGCACAATCTGTCAGAAACCGTCTCAGGGAAGCTCATCTGCGTGCTAGTCGTCCTCACCAGGGTCTTGACCTGACTGCAGTTCGGCATCGTAACCGACGTTAGTGGGCAAATACTCACCTTCGATGGCCACTGGCACACTGGAGAAGTGTTCTCTTCAAGGATGAATCCCGGTTTCAAATGTACTGGGCAGATAGATGGCAGACAGCGTGTATGGCGCCGTGTGGGAGAGCGGTTTGCTGATGTCAATGTTGTGAATCGAGTGTCCCATGGTGGCGGTGGGGTTATGGTATGGGCAGGCATAAGCTACAGACAACGAAAACATTTTATCAACGGCAATATGAATGCACAGAGATACCATGACAAGATCCTGAGGCCCATTGTCATGCCATTCATCCGCCGCCATCAACCCCTGGTTTCAGCATGATGATGCACGGCCCCATGTCACAAGGATCTTTACAGAATTCCTGGAAGCTGAAAATGTCCCAGTTCTTCCATGGCCTGCATACTCACCAAACATGTCACCCATTGAGCATGTTTGGGATGCTCTGGATCAATGTGTACGACAGCGTGTTTCAGTTCCCGCCAATATCCAGCAACTTCACACAGCCATTGAAGAGGAGTGGGACAACATTCCACAGGCCACAATCAACAGCCTGATCAACTCTATGTGAAGGAGATGTGTTGTGCTGCCATAGGCAAATTGTGGTCACACCAGATACTGACTGGTTTTCTTTTTTAAAGGTATCTGTGACCAACAGATGCATATCTGTATTCCCAGTCATGTGAAATTCATAGATTAGGGCCTAATTTATTTATTTCAATTGACTGATTTCCTTATATGAACTGTAACTCAGTAAAATCTTTGAAATTGTTGCATGTTGCGTTTATATTTTTGTCCAGTGTAGAATAGAAAGTGAACCTGTATGTCTAGCATCAATCTGAGTGTTAGATCTGGGTGTTAGAGGATAAATCAGGGTTTTATGTTCCTTTGTATTTATGCAGGAATATTTCAACAGAAGACAAAGGGTGACTTTAGCCAGTACCAATCAGGGAACAAGGTGATGGCGGTACGTTGATAAAGGATGACATTTGAGCCTTTGAGGCGACACCAGCAGAATTAGAGCCTTTCCTTTAGAAAGCTTGTCACTTCGATAAGGTGGGATCTAATCACACACGCATACACACACACAAAAACACACAAACCTTCCTTGCCAAATGAGTGAGAGAGAAAGATGAAAATATTTTAATCACCCTATGCTTGTGGGCAGTGTGTGTGTGAGAGAGAACCAACCTTCCTTCCTTTGGATCATCATCATGGTTGTTGTAATTATCTTGCTCCCAAGCCTTCATATCACGTTACCTCATAAATACCTGTAGAATGTCATGTCCTGATCTCCCCCTTCAAATGTCATTCTTACCTTTCAACCAGACAGACTACAGCCTACCCTACACAACATGACCAGCTCTCCTAGAGGCCCCTAGCACCCAGCCTGTACTCAGACATGTTAGCTTGTGTTTATCAGAGAAGATTACGTCTCTGTGCCAAATGGCACCCTATTCCTTTTATAGTGCACTACTTTTGACTAGAGCCCAGAGTGCCATTTGGGACGCATGCATACTACATGTGGTCCTGTAGCATCACCCTGGTTCATTACCTGCTTGGTGACTCCAGATAAGCTGGGTGACAGAGAGGCTATGAGACACTGATACTAGTTTGAGATACAGAGAGATACACAGACATAGTAGCGGATGTGTGGTGAGCTTCCTGCTGCAAAGCGGCTAGCGTGGCATCACCTAGGTGGGTGTTGCACATTGGTGGTAGATTAGGTGTAAATGTAAAGCGCTTTGAGCACCTGGAAAAGTGCTACGTAAATCCAATTCCTCATCATCATCATCATCATCATCGTCTTCCTGCAGTACAAGGACGAGGGTTGGAGTCAACCTCCTAAAAACACATTTTATTTCATACCTCAGCAGTGTTCATATTTACATCAAAGCGTACCAATACCATTCAGTACCAATACCAGTCAGTACCAATATCATTACCAGTCAGTACTAATACCAGTCAGTACCAATATCAATACCAAATCAGTACTAATACCAGTCATTACCAATATCAATACCAGTCAGTACCAATATCAATACCAATCAGTACCAATACCAGTCAGTACCAATATCAATACTAGTCAGTACTAATACCAGTCAGTACCAATATCAATACCAGTCAGTACCAATATCAATACCAATCAGTACCAATACCAGTCATTACCAATATCAATACCAGTCAGTACCAATATCAATACCAATCAGTACCAATACCAGTCAGTACCAATATCAATACTAGTCAGTACTAATACCAGTCAGTACCAATATCAATACCAGTCAGTACCAATATCAATACCAATCAGTACCAATACCAGTCAGTACCAATATCAATACCAGTCAGTACCAATATCAATACCAATCAGTACCAATACCAGTCAGTACCAATATCAATACCAGTCAGTACCAATACCAGTCAGTACCAATATCAATACCAATCAGTACCAATACCAGTCAGTACCAATATCAATACCAGTCAGTACCAATATCAATACCAGTCAGTACCAATATCAATACCAGTCAGTACTAATACCAGTCAGTACCAATATCAATACCAATCAGTACCAATACCAGTCAGTACCAATATCAATACCAATCAGTACCAATACCAGTCAGTACCAATATCATTACCAGTCAGTACCAATACCAATATCAATACCAGCCAGTACCAATACCAGTCAGTACCAATATTAGTACCAGCCAGTACCAATACCAGTCAGTACCAATATCAATACCAGCCAGTACCAATACCAGTCAGTACCAATATCAATACCAGCCAGTACCAATGCCAGAAGGTATCAATACCAGTCAGTACCAATACCATTATCAATACCAGCAAGTACCAATACCAGTCAGTACCAATATCAATACCAGCCAGTACCAATCCCAGAAGGTACCAATTACAGTCAGTACCAATACCAGCCAGTCCATTTCTGTACAAATCCCTTCTGACCCACCAATCAATGACCACACAAGGCCCAACCACAAGGCAGGCCGCCACAAGTCCAGGCCTTACACAGAAGACCACAAGACAATGGAAATATAAGACATCAAAATGGATAGATTTCATAGTAATTAAATAACAGTAGAGAAGAGGTGAATGAGGAGTTGTTTTTGTACAGTACCATTAGAGCTGTAATGCTTTGCTGAGTATCATTTGTAAACAGAGACGGAGGGAGGGAGAGGGAAGACTCCAGGTCCATGTTGGTTTAGGGATGGATCCACAGACATTCCTCATTGTTATAGGTGGAGCCACAAGTTTTTCCTAGACATATGACCTGACCGGGAAAACCTCAGGGTCCTAGTTCAACACACACACACACAACCACGTATCTGCACGCAATCACTCATTCACACTCACAAACGTTTCTCCATCGCACACTAGCACACACCCACACACACACAATTCACTCTGACATGCACACACACACACACCTCATAAGTTAGTCTCGTCCCAGGTGGGGTCGTTCATACTCTTTAACACCCTCCTGACCACTTTCTCCAGATCTTTCCGTGCCCTCTGCTCCTCCTCCAGTGACCTCTTCATCTTCTTATTGTCCTGTTGAGGGGTCAAAGGTCAGTTTGAATATGCCACAAGCGTTCAGTTGTAGTTTGACTACTTCATCCGTCATACCAGTGTAATGTCAGGTGTCGTAAGCGGTCATGAGCTGTCATAGGCCTGTTATAAGCCAGTGTGATGGTGACACAGAGCAGACATTCACCTGTTTGAGCTCCTGTACCTCGTCCCTCAGGGCGTACACTACATCCTCCAGGCTCCTTCAACGCAACACACATGGTTAATACCATCCTAGAAGCAAATACATGACTATATATGGATGCGCACAGTACTGCACTAGTCTACATACTAACTAATACTTAATCGTTCAGAAACAGAAGCATTCTTATGAGAACACCATCTTCATTTGGGAATTTCCTCCAGCACATGATGACAGAAACTGTCAGGGGTTACCAAGATACTCATTCCTGACCAAAATTAAGAGGGGAGGAAGTGTGGGGAGGAAGGAAGAGGGGAGGAAGTGTGGGAGAGGAAGTGGGGATTAGGAGGAGGAGGATGAAGCAGAGGAAGGAGAAGAGAATGAGGACGGAAGGTGGAGGTCTTACTTCTCTCCGACCACAGTCTGTCCGTTGCTCATGGTCTCCTCCACGATGATCTTCTCCTCTCCAGGGATGATGACCTGCAGCCCTGTGTCCCTCCGCATCGCCCCTGTTCCAAACACAACACAACACGCTAGATACGCTGATCCAAGGTCAGTTTGGACTTCCAACCCCTAATGGCTGAGGTTAGAATAGTGGGAGGGTAACCTGATCCTAGATCTGTGCCTAAGCCAAGGGCAACTTCTACCCACAGCAGTTTAGCTAACATAAGTGAATGAGTTTCTGATTGGTGCTGATGTGTGATTGGCTACGTGGTAACGGAAGCAAAATGGACACAAAAAAGGACACAAACACAGGAGACCGTGGAGAGGCTGTGGGTTAGTTAGGCATGCACAGAACCAAGAGACACAACGACAGAGGAGACAGAGGAGCCATGTTGGTGAGGAAGAACAGAAGGAAGAAAAGAGAGGCTACATCCAGATCATCCTTATCCGTTCACCCCTCATTGGTTTTACCTCACCACACCACTGCCTGTTGCAGACCCAAAACAACAAGGATACAGCGTATATTCATGAGAGAAAAGACACCATTTTGTTTTCACATTTCCTGTTCCAATGGTTCAGCCTGGAGCCTTGTTGACAGTGACATCCAACACAGTGAAATAAGTTGTGCTTTTGACAAAACACCCAAAATACCAACAGCTAACAAATGACAGATTTATTCAAAACTCAATGATACAGTGTTTGGGAACTCTTGTCATATACGTCAATCTGTATATATATAACAAATACTCTGTAGGTGCTGTTTGTAGGTAGGTCAATCTGTATATATATAACAAATACTCTGTAGGTGCTGTTTGTAGGTAGGTCAATAGGTAAGACATTTTGATCACAGGTGTGGGACAGGTCATATACAGCATTGGAGCGCACAGAGGACACAGTTGGACATCGCAGTCACTTCACCCTGCCTCTCTGTTTTAGTTTTTTTCAACCCCAGAATACACTGCAGTCACAAAGTAGAACACAAAACATGAGGACAGTCATATTCT
This sequence comes from Coregonus lavaretus, assembly GCF_964263955.1. Taxonomy (NCBI): domain Eukaryota; kingdom Metazoa; phylum Chordata; class Actinopteri; order Salmoniformes; family Salmonidae; genus Coregonus; species Coregonus lavaretus. The sequence goes on along the minus strand of NC_139992.1, from coordinate 76,494,450 downwards.
TAGCTCAAATACTCATATAACCACTGTTTGGCTTCTTATTTTGTTCCATTTACATCCACTATGTACAAAAAGGACACTATTTTTAGTTCATGTCCATCTGTCTTGATGAATAAGTATCGCACATGACTGCTCCTGCAAGACTAGGTTTCTCTTTCTGTTGACACTATCTGAACACTGAAATGGTAGATTTACACTATGGATGAGCTGTACTGTACAGGCACACTTCATATCTATGGCAAGCATAATAACTATGCTACATCGTACAGTATGACGTCATACACACACACACTGGGGTTAGTAGACCTGTAAGGGGGGTACAGTAACAGAACTGTTCATATTGAACACATTTCAATGCTCTGCCACAGAGATTGTGCAAAAATGTATCCCAAAAACCCATGCTCAATATCCAGTGTAAACTAAACTTTAGTGATACCATTTCATCAAATGTAGAGAGAGAGAGACCGACTAAGTTCACCAAATCAGTTGTAAACATTTACATACACAGTGAAATTAAATAATAAAAATCACATACCTCATACAAAATAATTTATAAACAATAAACAAATAATCTTTATAAATATATAAATAACATAAACCAGTATATTCCATATATTGTTACAATAACGGTGGGGAGAGAGGACTGATTTGAAGTGGACAGTAAAATAGGGGTTTGTAATGTGATACTAGGAAATACTTTGTCACAAAAATAGTTCTTATTAGCGCATGGAAGAGCAAGGTAGGAAATGTGGTGAAGGATATTGGTGTTGTTTGAAACAAAGGTTTCCTACTTGGGATATAGAGACTGGACCTGCCAGGTTTGATGACACTGGCATTGAAGACAGTTAGCCTCTGCTTAGGGCCTAGAGTTTTTACTGGTCATGTGATGTAATCAGGAATAGCCTGGTCCTACATGATGCTGCCTGCAGTTGAGTTTTAAACATAGATTTGTGTCCTAGAATACAGAGGCTTGACTGTTTAATTTAAACCACAGAACTATAATTTCATGGTCCTTTCTTTGAGTAGTATGAGCAGTGATTACCTTATCTAATTAATTGATGTTTCTTAAAAACTGACTTCTATGTAGGCTTGTAAGCAGTAGATTTACTGATACAAACTCTAAATACTAAATATTCAAGTCTGACACTCGGTCTTAGTGAGGTCCAGCATGCATGCTAAAGACAACTCTCTGGCTTTTGAGAATATATATATTTTTAGCTGTCTGAAGGAATATTGTCCTGTATCTTGGAATGGGGTACAATCTGATGCTAAGAGTTTAAATCGTCACCCTGGGAATGAACCATACATGCTGTTTAGAAATAGTGGAACAGGAATCTCATATCCTATATAATACCTATATACCTATACCTATATACCTATATACTAGAAATACTACTGATGATGCTGTATTTGCTTGGCATGCTGTGTCCTGTGTGTAAAATACAGCAGGGGGTACTGCAACAGTGGTGAGAGCCATAAGACAGTCATAGTAATACCAAAAAGATATAATTAATTAATTATGTCATAAGGAAATGTCAAAGGTCACCATGACATTTGCATGCTGTTATATATGTGGGAACAGGAGCTAAGATAGAGAATATGGTCAATAGAATACACTCCTTCCTGAATCATATCTGAATATCAGACATAGAGTCCCCATCGCTCCCTACCTGCACCCCCCGCCCCACCAACAACCACCACTAACTCTCTCTGACATAACCCCAAACCCCCCTTCACAGGGTTCCCAACACGTCAGGGCTAAACATAGGGAGGGGGTATATTCAAGGAAAAATGAACAGACACTACCCAACACAAGCTACCTGATAACTACGGAAAGAGAGGAGGCACAAAAAACAGGGGAGATTGGTCAAGGCAACAGGGAGATTTTCATACAAACAGAGGACAATCAAAAAAAGGAAAAAACAAAAATAAAAAAGACAATACAATTAAATAATTAAAATAAATAAAATAAATAAATAAAACCCTTAAAAATCGTTTTGTTTTCTTGTAGACCACAGGTTAAGAGGTAAGCGCGCTGTACTGTGTTGTTTAGCACGGTACGGTATGGTACGGTACGACCACGGTAGTTTTGGGGGTTTAGTTCTGGTGAGAGATGCAGCTCTTACGCGACACTGAGCCCATCCTGTAACTGTGGGCCGTCCACACAGAGTCGTAGTCAGAGTCTTCCGACAGGTCTGAGCCAGTCACGTCAGGCCGTGACACGCTGCTACGGCGGCCTGGAGAGTCCACACAGGACCGGTCCAAGTCCCCCAGCACGTGGTTGTGCATCAGGTCAGTGCCCTGCCAGGCTGATGGTGGGGGTGGGGGGGGGGGGTGGGGGGGTAGGTGGCGCAATGTTGATGACGAGGGCAAACCATAATCAATGAGAGGTGAATGGAGAGGGATGAGCGATGGAAGAAATCATAACAATAAGACGTAATACAATGGTAGTGAGGGGAACAAACAAACCCAACAAACAAATGGTAAAATTAAAATAAAACGAGGAACGAACGTCAACGGAAGATTGAAGGAGCGGTGAGGAGTGAAGAGAGAGACAGACAGAAAAGAGAAAGAAACTGTTAGAAAGAGAAGTAAGTACTAATGGCAGGGTTAAGGATAGCATTGGACTACTGTGATCCAAGAATGACAAGAGACAACAAGACCTGACAGTAACGATGAGTGTGTGAGTGTGTGTGCGTGTTCTTACTCGAGTTGAGGGTCTGTCTGGTCTTGGCGCTGGTACAGTAAGCTTCGATCACCTTTAGGATCTGAGCATCTTCCTCTAGAGCAGCTGTACCTGGGGACGAGAGGAGAGCAGGGGGTTAGAACACACACACTCACACGTACACACACAGAGCAAACTTACTCTTCCTCAGGGCAAACTCCTCGTCTGACTGTTTTCTCTCTGGTTTACGTTTAGGAAGAAGCTTCTTCACACTCTTAGGACTTTTATTGAGGTCCTGGAGACAGAGAGCAGAGAGAGAGAGAGAGAGAGAGAGGGGAGAGAGAGAGAGAGAGAGAGAGAGAGAGAGAGAGGGCAAGGAGAAAGGGTAACAGCGAGTGAGGGACAGGAATGAATGACACAAATAAGCAATGACACCCAACCTCACCATACACATAACACAATTGCTATCAATGCCATCACACACACACACATCCTCCCTCCCCATCCACACACACTCTTCCTCACCTCCTTGTAGGAGAGTGCAGCAGAGGGCCTGAGAGGGGGTGCGGGGCGCAGGCAGCTGAGGCTCCAGGGCTTGGGGGTGTTGGGGGGTTCCAGGGGCCCCCACATCATGCTGCTGTGTGGGGCCCCGTGGGAGGAAGGGTGGGGCAGGGTGTGGTAGGCAGGGGCCACCGTCATCGCTCGGCCCTCCGCGTGACGGGACGGAGTCAGAGGGTGGGAGGGCAACTGATGGAGGGAGGGAGAGAGAGGGAGGGGGAGAGAGAGGGAGGAGAAGGAGAGAGAGGGGGGATGGAGGGGGGAGAGAGGAAAGGAGTGGGGAAGAGCAAGCGAGAGGTGAGGGGGGGAGAGGGAAGGGAGAGACAGAGATTAGTTGTAATTGTTACATTTACAGTGCATTCGGAAAGTATTCAGACCCCTTGACTTTTTCCACTTTGTTACGTTACAGCCTTATTCTAAAATGGATTAAATTGTTTTTTTCCCTCATCAATCTACACACAATACCCCATAATGACGAAGCAAAAGCAGGTTTCTTGACATTTTTGCAAATGTATTACAAATAAAAAACTGAAATATCACCTTTACATAAGTATTCAGACCCTTTACTCAGTTCTCTGTTGAAGCACCTTTGGCAGCGATTACAGACTCAAGTCTTCTTGGGTATGACGCTACAAGCTTGGCACACCTGTATTTGGGGAGTTTCTCCCATTAGTCTCTGCAGATTCTCTCAAGCTTTGTTAGGTTGGATGGGGAGCGTCGCTGCACAGCTATTTTCAGGTCTCTCCAGAAATGTTTGATCGGGTTCAAGCCTGTGCTCTGGACATTCAGAGACTTGTCCCGAAGCCACTCCTGCGTTGTCTTGGCTGTGTGCTTAGGGTCGTTGTCCTGTTGGAAGGTGAACCTTCACCCCAGTCTGAGGTCCTTAGCGCTCTGGCACAGGTTTTCATCAAGGATCATTTTGCTCCATTTATCTTTCCCTCCATCCTGACTAGTCTCCCAGTCCCTGCCGCTGAAAAACCTGATGCTGCCACCACCATGCTTCACCGTAGGGATGGTGCCAGGTTTCCTCCAGATGTGATGTTTGGCATTCAGGCCAAAGAGTTCAATCTTGGTTTCATCAGATCAGAGAATCTTGTTTCTCATGGTCTGAGAGTCTTTAGGTGCCTTTTGGCAAACTCCAAGCGGGCTGTCATGTGCCTTTTACTGAGGAATGGCTTCCGTCTGGCCACTCTACCATAAAGGCCTGTGGGTGGAGTGGTGCAAAGATGGTTGTCCTTCTGGAAGGTTCTCCCATCTCCACAGAGGAACTCTGGAGCTCTGTCAGAGTGACCATCGGGTTTTTAGTCACCTCTCTGACAAAGGCCCTTCTCCCCCGATTGCTCAGTTTGGCCAGGCGGCCAGCTCTAGGAAGAGTCTTGTGTTGTTGGGGAGGCCACTGTGTTCTTGGGGACCTTCAATGCTGCAGACTTGTTTTGGTACCCTTCCCCAGATCTGTGCCTCGACACAATCTTGTCTCGGAGCTCTACGGACAATTCCTTCGACCTCATGGCGTGGTTCTTCCTCTGACATGCACTGTCATCTGTGGGACCTTATATAGACAGGTGTGTGCCTTTCCAAATCATGTCCAATCAATTGAATTTACCATAGGTGGACTCCAATCAAGTTGTAGAAACATCTCAAGGATGATCAATGGATACAGGATGCACCTGAGCTCAATTTTGAGTCTCATAGCAAAGGGTCTGAATACTTATGTAAATAAGGAATTTCTGTTGGTTATTTTTCATAAATTTGCAAACATTTCTAAAAACTTGTTTTCGTTTTGTGTGTCGATTGATGAGGAACATTTTTTATTGAATCCATTTTGGAATAAGGATGTGACGTAACAAAATGTGGAAAAAGTAAAAGGGTCTGAATACTTTCCGAATGCACTGTACAGTGTTTTCCCATATAGCTTAGTTTGTCTGTGTGAGCGTGTGTGTGTGTGCTTATGTACAATGCATATGTGTGTTACTGACCGTGTGGCAGGGGACAGTGAGGGGTTTGTGGCTTGGGGGAGTGGTGTGTTTGGTCTGACGGGTCAGGTGGTCTACCCAGTCCTGCAGGTCCTGCTGATTGTTACACACAACCTGGAGACGCTCAAATAGACTGCCTGGAGGACACAATACACACATTATACACATTTACATTTACATTTTAGTCATTTAGCAGACGCTCTTATCCAGAGCGACTTACAGTTAGTGAGTGCATACATTATTTTTATATTTTTCATACTGGCCCCCCGTGGGCTACATCCCTGCCGGCCAATCCCTCCCCTACCCTGGACGACGCTGGGCCAATTGTGCGCCGCCCCATGGGTCTCCCGGTCGCGGCCGGCTACGACAGAGCCTGGATTCTAACCAGGATCTCTAGTGGCACAGCTAGCACTGCAATGCAGTGCCTTAGACCACTGTGCCACTCGGGACACATGTACGTTCTGAATAAACCACAGTAGTCTTACCAGAAAGCTCAAAGGAGTATTTGTGGGCCTCACTGTCCTCTACCGTGGTCACAGTCATACCAGTCAATGGCAGCTTCCCCTGTAGACAAGAAACCATCATCAACATCTGAACCCACACTAAACACAGTGGTTAATCACAACTGGGTCCTATTCATTAGGGAACACCGTAGAAAACATTTTGACACTGAAAAATAAAATGAGCATGTTCATGTAGTCCCTCGCTCTTTCAGTCCATTTTCTTCCATTTGGCACCAAATCAATATGACTCTGGTATAGTAGACTAAGGGGTCAGGGGTTATACCTGGAATATGAAGCCACTCATCCTTGGACTGGCAGACAGCATGAGGAGGACATGAGGGAAGAGCATGAGGTAGCGCTCACACTTCTCCTAGAGAGAGAGCGAGATGGAGAGAGAGCGAGAGAGAGAGACAGAGAGACAGTGTGTTAATAGTATTTTACTCATGTACATCAGTTATTATAATGTTATTGTGAGGTTGTTCTAAGGTTTTCCTCTGACCTCTGCTCCAGGGCTGTTAACCAGAGCCTGACTCATGTAGAGGACAGAGCCCAGTGTTCTAATGTCGTCTCCCTCCCACAGCCTGATGGACTCAGTCACAATCTGCAGCTCCAGCTCCTTCCTCTTCCTCACCTCCTGGCACTGGACCTGTCGCCACGGAAATACCATCAGCACCACTTTATAGGTTATCATGGGAACAGCATCAGTACCACAGACTTTTATTACCACAGAAACAATGTAAAATTGTGTGTCCATAGATACACTATATATACAAAAGTATGGGGACACCCCTTCAAATTAGTGGATTTGGCTATTTCAGCAACCCCTGTTGCTGGCAGGTGTATAAAATTGAGCACACAGCCATGCAATCTCCATAGACAAACATTGGCAGTAGAATGGCCTTACTGAAGAGCTCAGTGACTTTCAACGTGGCACCGTCAATAGGATGCCACCTTTCCAACAAGTCAGTTCGTCAAATTTCTGCCCTGCTAGAGCTTCCCCAGTCAACTGTAAGTGCTGTTATTGTGAAGTGGAAGCGTCTAGGAGCAACAACGGCTCAGCTGCGAAGTGGTAGGCCACACAAGCTCACAGAACGGGACCGCCGAGTGCTGAAGTGTGTAGCGCGTAAAAATCATCTGTCCTCAGTTGCAACACTCACTACCGAGTTCCAAACTGCCTCTGGAAGCAACGTCATCACAATAACTGTTGGTCGGGAGCTTCATTAAATAGGTTTCCATGGCCAAGCAGGCGCACACAAGCCTAAGATCACCATGCACAATGCCAAGCATCGCCTGGAGTGATGTAAAGCTCGCCGCCATTGGACTCTGAAGCAGTGGAAACATGTTCTCTGGAGTGATGAATCACGCTTCACCATCTGCCAGTCCGACGGACAAATCTGGGTTTGGCAGAAGCAAGGAGAACGCTACCTGCCCGAATGCATAGTGCCAAATGTAAAGTTTGGTGGAGGATAAATAATGGTATATGTACAGTATGTGTATATATACATATATGTATGTGTATATACATACACATACATCTACACATACATACATATATATACATATCTGTTACAGGAGTGGATCGCAGTTCCGGAGCAACCCACTAGGTGTCATCCTCCGACAACCTTAGGCACCTGTGTATTTATGCCCTCACTTCCCTGTGTTCCCTTGCTCAGTTTTCTCTGCTAGTTTCACTATGCCAAGCAGTACTAATCAGTGTCTGATCGCGGGACATATGGACAGGTACGTGAGAAGTGTTCTCCCTGTTTATTCATTATTTCAGTCATAGTTAGTATTTCGTATTTTTGGCTGTCTGCCTGTTTTTTGGAGTCTTATTTGCTCCACCTTTTTCATGTAAAGTCCGTTATTTTGTATCCTGGCTTCGGGACCATCAGTAAAGTTCCTTGTTTCACCATCTCTGCCGACTGCCTACTGTCTAACCTGCACCGCACCAGGGTCACACCTCACACCAACCCTTACACATATCCTTTTAAAAAATATATTTCCCTTTATTACTTTCCAACCCCACCACCCCTCCCCTAATTGGAGTAAACTAGTGAACAACAACGCTTAGGCCTCTACTTCCAGCTTATACATACTATATACATTTTATGGACACAGTCAATTTTACAATAATTATATTTTGTTTGTTTTTACTACAGAACTTCCTCTACCCTCAACCTCTCCGATCATTTTCATGATGTCCATCCGGTTTGCTTCTATATGCCATATCTTTCTAACTGTGCTCTTTCACAAAAGCTCTCAACCTATAACCTATATACTTATTATGGACACAGTATGCTTTACATTAGTTATCTTGTTGTTATTAGTTGTTGTTAGTTGTTATTAGTCCCATCCTTCAGCTCCATTCAACCCTCTTAACACCATCCATATTGGATTTCTATTTGTCATATATTTTTCAACTGTACTGTGATGTTTCACAAAAGTTCTGAACCCTTCTATTCTCATTGTTTCTACAGATTGTAAATTGAAAATAATCATTTTTGCTAAAAGTATTATTATTATATTATTGATTGATTGACTATTACTTTTCAGATCACCCAGTACTGCTATCTGCAGGGTTAGCTCCAGGTAAATATTGCAATCCTTCAGCCATTCCTGGACCTGTGACCAAAAACAAGCTACAAAACAAATGAAAACAGTACCAAAACAAATGATCTCATGATTCTGTCTCTTCGCAGCAAAATCTGCAGAGCTGGGAAGATTGTATCCCCCATATAAATAACTAACTTTAAGCATCAGTTGTCAGAGCACCTTACTGATCACTGCACCTGTACACAGCCCATCTGAAATTAGCCCACCCAACTACCTCATCCCCATATTGTTATATATTTAGCTCATTTGCACCCCAGTATCGCTATTTGCACATCATCTCTTGCACATCTATCATTCCAGTGTTAATACTAATTGTAATTATTTTGCACTATAGCCTATTTATTACATTACCTCCATAACTTGCTACATTTGCACAGACTGTATATATATTTTCTGTTGTATTTTTGACTTTATGTTTTGTTTTACCCCATATGTAACTCTGTGTTGTTGTTTTTATCGCACTGCTTTGCTTTATCTTGGCCAGGTCGCAGTTGTAAATGAGAACCTGTTCTCAACTGGCTTACCTGGTTAAATAAAGGTTAAATAAAATAAAATACAATAAAAATAAAACATTCAATTGGTAGCAAGAATTTTGTATAATAATTTAAATTGAAAAATTTGTAGTTTTGAATCCGGCGTCGTTTTGCATATCAGTTCATAAACAATTTGACATGGAATCGGTACGTCAGAAATCTCTTCCCAACTATTTTGCAATCTATATGGGACGGCTGTCAATCCTTTGGTCCTTAAATGAAACTGGTATACTTTTTTATTTATCACAATTTTCTTTAACCAATTATGGTCTTTAATGCAGGGCTGACAGACAAGTTCCTTACTTTTTCCCCCTTCCACTTTCCTCTTCCATTTTTGTTTTTGTTAGCTGCATGTGCGACATAACTCCACCAGTCCTACCTGTGATATAATTTATGAAGATAATATCATTTAAAAACATTTTTTCAAAAGATAATGGTTTTTTATCAATTAGTATATTTGAGTATAACCACAATATTTGTTGCATTATTTGTTCTGCCGTTTCTGGCGGATAAAATTCAAATTGCAACCAACTTTCTATGGCTTGTTTTAGAAATAGTGATATTTGGGAGATGATTTCCTTTTCAAATAACTGAAAGTGAGAGGTTGTAATCTGAATACAGGGAAAAAGGCCATTCTTGAACATGGGGTGAGACAATCTTACTAATTTGCTAGAGAACCAGTTCGGATTTAAGTATAACTTTTGTATGACTGAAGCTTTTAGTGATAGGTCTAATGCTTTAATATTTAATAATTTCTGTCCTCCGAATTCATATTCATTGTATAAATAGGCCCATTTAATTTTGTCTGGCTTGCCGTTCCAAATAAAATTTTATATTTTTTTCTCATATAATTTTAAAAACTGTTCACTAGGCGTACGTAGGCAATACCATAAGCAAATAGGTAAACTGGGATAATACTAAAGAGGTAATCAGGGTAATTTTTCCACAAATAGACAGGTATTTACCTTTCCATGGTAGCAAGATCTTATCTATATCTTTGCTAACTTTCTATTAAAATGTATTGGAGTGAGATCATTTATTTCATTTGGGATATGTATTCCGAGTATATCCACATCACCATCAGACCATTTTATTGGTAAACTACACGGTAATGTAACATTTTTATTTTTTAGTGATCCAATACGTAATATAGTACATTTATCATAATTTGGTTGTAATCCAGAGAGGTTAGAAAATGTATCTAGATCCTCTATGAGGCTGTGGAGGGATTCAAGTTGAGGATTTAAAAGAAAACATGAATCATCAGCGTACAATGACACCTTTGTTTTTAAACCCTGGATTTCTAATCCCTTGATATTATTGTTGGATCTGTTGGAGCTAACATTTCGATGGCCATAATAAATAGATATGCCAATACTGGACAACCTTATTTTACTCCTCTTGACGGTTTAAAACTTTCTGAGAAATAGCCATTATTTACTATTTTACACCTAGGGTTACTATACATGATTTTAACCCATTTTATAACAGATTCTCCTAAATTGAAAGGCTCCAGGCATTTATATATAAACTCCAGTCGTACTTTATCGAATGCCTTTTCAAAGTCAGCTATGAATAGCAGGCCTGGTTTCCCAGATTTTTCATAGTGTTCTATTGTTTCCAGTACCTGCCATATATTATCTCCAATGTATCGTCCATGTAAAAAACCTGTCTGATTAGAATGAATAATGTACGACAATACCTTTTTAATTATATTCTAGAATTTTTGCATCACACTGAAGTGTAAGGGGCCTCAAAAATGTTTTAATGGACTGGATCTTTATATTTCCCACTTGTATCCTGTTTCAGTAATAATGAAATCAGACCTTCTTCTTGAGTGTCTGATAATCTACCATTTACATAGGAGTGGTTAAAACATGCTAACAACGGTCCTCTGAGTATATCAAAAAAGGTTTGGTATACCTCAACTGGCCATCCAACCCTGGAGTTTTCCCAGACTTAAAGTCTTTAATTGCATCCAGAAGTTCCTCCTCTGTAATTTCACCTTCACATGAGTCTTTCTGTATGGCTGTTAATTTTACATTATCAATAGAAAAAAATCCCTACAATTAGCTTCAGTTAAATTAAATTATTTTTGGTAGCATTTCTATGTTGAAGATTAAAAAATAATTTGGTGCATTTTCCCCATATTCCATCCAGTTTGCTTTATTTTTATAATATATTACACTTGATCTTTCTTGACTAAGTTTCTCCATTTCTTTTTGTTTTTCCTCTAATTTATTCTGAGCATCTATGTTATAGTTTTTATTGCTATCTATCTGTTCTGTTAGACCTTCTATTTCCTTTGTTAGTATGGACTCTTTTGACATACAGTGGGGAAAAAAAGTATTTAGTCAGCCATCAATTGTGCAAGTTCTCCCACTTAAAAAGATGAGAGAGGCCTGTAATTTTCACCATAGGTACACGTCAACTATGACAGACAACATGAGAAAAGAAATCCAGAAAATCACATTGTAGGATTTTTTATGAATTTATTTGCAAATTATGGTGGAAAATAAGTATTTGGTCAATAACAAAAGTTTCTCAATACTTTGTTATATACCCTTTGTTGGCAATGACACAGGTCAAACGTTTTCTGTAAGTCTTCACAAGGTTTTCACACACTGTTGCTGGTATTTTGGCCCATTCCTCCATGCAGATCTCCTCTAGAGCAGTGATGTTTTGGGGCTGTCGCTGGGCAACACGGACTTTCAACTCCCTCCAAAGATTTTCTATGGGGTTGAGATCTGGAGACTGGCTAGGCCACTCCAGGACCTTGAAATGCTTCTTACGAAGCCACTCCTTCGTTGCCCGGGCGGTGTGTTTGGGATCATTGTCATGCTGAAAGACCCAGCCACGTTTCATCTTCAATGCCCTTGCTGATGGAAGGAGGTTTTCACTCAAAATCTCACGATACATGGCCCCATTCATTCTTTCCTTTACACGGATCAGTCGTCCTGGTCCCTTTGCAGAAAAACAGCCCCAAAGCATGATGTTTCCACCCCCATGCTTCACAGTAGGTATGGTGTTCTTTGGATGCAACTCAGCATTCTTTGTCCTCCAAACACGACGAGTTGAGTTTTTACCAAAAAGTTATATTTTGTTTTCATCTGACCATATGACATTCTCCCAATCCTCTTCTGGATCATCCAAATGCACTCTAGCAAACTTCAGACGGGGCTGGACATGTACTGGCTTAAGCAGGGGGACACGTCTGGCACTGCAGGATTTGAGTCCCTGGCGGCGTAGTGTGTTACTGATGGTAGGCTTTGTTACTTTGGTCCCAGCTCTCTGCAGGTCATTCACTAGGTCCCCCTGTGTGGTTCTGGGATTTTTGCTCACCGTTCTTGTGATAATTTTGACCCCACGGGGTGAGATCTTGCGTGGAGCCCCAGATCGAGGGAGATTATCAGTGGTCTTGTATGTCTTCCATTTCCTAATAATTGCTCCCACAGTTGATTTCTTCAAACCAAGCTGCTTACCTATTGCAGATTCAGTCTTCCCAGCCTGGTGCAGGTCTACAATTTTGTTTCTGGTGTCCTTTGACAGCTCTTTGGTCTTGGCCATAGTGGAGTTTGGAGTGTGACTGTCTGAGGTTGTGGACAGGTGTTCAGTTATAAATTCCTCTGTCCTAGTTAAAAACAAGTTATCATCCAATAGGCTTTGATTAAATTTCCAATATCCTCGCCCAGGTGGAAATTCAGTAAGAGTAATGTATATGTTAATTATATGATGGTCCGACTTCATTCTGTCCCCTATCAACACTTTTTAAACTTTTGGTGCCAACGAGAATGACATAAGAAAGAAGTCAAGACGACTAGCTTGATTGAGTCTCCACCATGTATATCTCACTAGGTCAGGATATTTAAGCCTCCATATATCCACTAGTTCTAATGTATCCATGACAGTTTGTAGTGTGATTTCCTTTACGGTCCATTCAGATATTTAAAACAGTATTATAATCTCCCACCATAATAATAGTATTGTATTGCTTGCAGGGTTGATAATTTATTATATATATATTGTCAAAGAAGTGTGGATCATCATTATTTGGTCCGTAAAGGTTAATGAGCCATATCTGTTTATGGTCCAATAACATATTTAAAATCATCCATCTACCTTGCGGAGCTGTTTGGACAATTTGCACATTCGGATCAAAATTACTGTTAATTAATATCATCACCCCTTTTGAGTTTCTTTGCTCAAACATTGTCATGTTTCAGGATGAATTAGAATGCTGACAGCGAGCCAGGCCTAATCGCCCAACATCAGTGCCCAACCTCACTAACGCTCGTGGCTGAACAGAAGCAAGTCCCCGCAGCAATGTTCCAACATCTAGTGGAAAGCCTTCCCAGAAGAGTGGAGGCTGTTATAGCAGCAAAGGAGGGACCAACTCTATATTTATGCCCATGATTTTGGAATGAGATGTTTGACAAGCAGGTGTCCACATACTGTTGGTCATGTAGTGTTTATAATGACTTAATAATTATGTGTGCACAAGTGATGCATGCTCATATCATTCAAGTGTACCATAACATGTCGACTCATGACTCACACGTCACAGCTTGACGCACACCATGCGCTGCTAATGAGGTAACTATGGAAACAAGAGGCGATATGTGTATTGGTGTGACTCACCGAGAGGCTCTTGAATGTTGTCATACACTTCTGGATGTCTGGCCAGTCGGAGTGACTCTCCTACAGGGAGCACAGCAGAGAGCAGTTATACAGCTGTACACACACACACACACACATCCATCATCAGTGAATGAGGACACTCTTACACACATACCTGCACATGACACACACAAACACACACACACAAACAATCGCACACCAACATCTTAGAGTAAACACACCTATACGTGACACACACACACAGCCCTACCTCCATGTGTCTCTCCAGTTCCTTCAGTAGAGTGGGGTATTTGTCCAGCCTCATGAAGGGTTTACTGAGGCCTGTGGTCAGGGTCAGGATACCTGGACTACTGGCTCCCTTCCCCTCCATAAACTCCCCCAGCTCCTCACTGGGGAGGGAGGGAGAGAGAGAGAGAGAGAGAGAGAGAGAGAGAGAGAGAGAGAGAGAGAGAGAGAGAGAGAGAGAGAGAGAGAGAGAGAGAGAGAGAGAGAGAGAGAGAGAGAGAGAGAGAGAGAGAGAGAGAGAGAGAGAGAGAGAGAGAGAGAGAGAGAGAGAGAGAGAGAGAGAGAGAGAGAGAGAGAGAGAGAGAGAGAGAGAGGGATATTCAATTGTCAAGTCTAATTGTAGCCTTTACACTACCTGCCTGTGTAAAAATAAATCATTGTTGTACAGTAAGAATGTTAGAACATCAGTTTCATGCTGCATAGGGTCTAGATTTACCTGTGCTGTGTGAGCACGTTGACTGCCGAGGGGTGGTTGGAGCAGTAACCCACGTAGAGAGCCTTCATCTGGGGCATCAGGTTCATGAAAAAGCCCCCTACCCTCTGCTGGCTCTCTGGAAGTCTGCACATGTTGGGAAAAAAACACACACAAGCTGAGTGAAATCAAGGATTGCTGTATTACCACAGCCAACCACTAGATGTTCCTATACCCTTTATTTACCTCGAAGGAAAACTGCTGTAAAATATCGCAAGTAGCAGCAGGACAGATCTGATTGGATTAGAACAGCAGTGACAAGCCCTTTCTCTGATCCCTGTGTGCTGATTGGTGGAAAGTCTGTGAGGGGCCGGACTTACTTGGTGCACTCCTCCAGTGATTGGACGAGCATCTGCTGGAAGGTGCTGATCTCCTCCAGGTTCCCCAGGATCACATACACATCTGTACTGCTCAGTCTGGAGAGAGGGAGGAGAAGAGAAGAGGAGGGAGGAGAGCGGGGAGAGGAGAAGAGAAGGAGAGGTGGAGGAGGAGGAGGAGGAGGAGGAGAGGGGGAGAGGAGAAGAGAAGGAGAGATGGAGGAGGAGGAGGAGGAGGAGGAGAGGGGGGAGAGGAGAAGAGAAGAGAGAGGGGTGGAGGAGGAGGAGGAGGAGGAGGAGGAGGAGGAAGAGGGGGGAGAGGAGAAGAGAAGGAGAGGTGGAGGAGGAGGAGGAGGAGGAGGAGGAGGAGGAGAGAGGGGGAGAGGAGAAGAGAAGGAGAGGTGGAGAAGGAGGAGGAGAGGGAAGAGGGGGAGGGAGAGAGAAAGAGAGAGAGAAAGAGAGAGAGAGAAAGAGAAAGAGAGAGAAAGAGAGAGGAGAGAGAAAGAGAGAGGAGAGAGCATGAGTTTTGGAATGAGTCCAGTAGATCCAATCCAATCAGTGGCCATACAGTATGTCATCATACAGACAGTACAACAGACAGACAGACAGACAGACAGACAGACAGACAGACAGACAGACAGAGACAGAGGGAGGGAGGGAGGTTTACAACAGTACAACAAGTGGATCTTACTTCTCTGTGCTCTGGAGTGATCGCAGGTAGTTGGTCAGAAGGCTCTGGAGGTCCTTGGAATATTCTGTCTCTGTTTCTAGAATGTTCTGCAGCACCTGGGGAGAGTGTGTGTGAGGGAGAGTTTTTACAAGTTTCATGTTGGTTATTGAGGAGTATCACTCTATGGTTCAAGTTGTAATTTCATGTCTTTGTAACTCTGAATACTTTCACTCCCTCTGACCCCTCACCCTTGACCTCCCATTGGCCCTGGACCTCCAGCCTAACCCTCTAATCACAGTCTCTTTTACTACAGGACTAGACAGTTTATGGTACATAGAGCTTCTCCTCTCTGAGTTACAGCTCTGGGTGGGAGTGGAGGACCATATAAATAATGAAGGAAGTAGGAGAGATGGGGAGTGGGGAGAGGTGAAATAGAGAGGTGTAGATCAGGGTTTCCCAAACTCGGTCTTCAGGACCCCAAGGGGTGCACGTATTGGTTTTTGCCCTAGCACTACACAGATGCTTTGATAATTTGAATCAGCTGTGTAGTGTTAGGGCAAATACTAAAACGTGCACCCCTTGGGGTCCCTAGGACCGAGTTTGGGACACGCTGGTGTAGAGGGAGTAAGTCTTGTGTCCAGGCAGGTAGACAGACACTCTCTCTCTCAATTTTCAATTCAATTCAAAGGGGCTGTATTGGCATGGGAAACATATGTTTACATTGCCAAAGCAAGTGCAATAAACTATCACAAATTAACATGAAACATTACACACAAACGTTCCAAAAGAATAAAGAGGTTTGAAATGTCTCTCTCTCTCAAATTCAAATTCAAATTCAAGCTGCTTTATTAGCATGAAAAGCGTCAATATTGCCAAAGCAACAATGTATACAATATACATTGTAATAAAATAATCTCTCTCTCGCTCCTTGTCTCTCTCTCTCTCTCTCTATCCGTGTCTCTCTCTCTCTCCTTGTGTCTCTCTCTCTCCTTGTGTCTCTCTCTCTCCTTGTGTCTCTCTCTCTCTCCTTGTCTCTCTCTCTCTCCTTGTCTCTCTCCCTCCTTGTCTCTCTCTCTCACTCCTTGTCTCTCCTCTCTCTCTCTCTCCCTCTCTCTCTCCCTCTCCCTCCCTCTCTCTCTCCCTCTCTCTCCCTGTCGCTATCTCTCCTTGTCTCTCTCTCTCACTCCTTGTCTCTCCCTCTCTCTCTCTCTCCCTCTCTCTCTCCCCCTCTCTCCCTCTCCATGTCCTTTTGTTTCTCCTTCTCTCTCTAGTACAGCATGTATTTACTTGTTCTCTCATGTCAGTAACCCAGAGCACTGAGAGACATTAAAATGTCAGGAACACAAGCAGAACTAGGTTAAGCTATCTGGAGCGGCCATGGCACCTCAGGCCTACAGCTTTAAGAGTCATTTATTTTATTGAGGATTGTAACAGCAGTATTGAGAGAGACACACACACATAGAAAGAGAGAGAGAGAAAGAGACAGAGCCAGAGAAAGGGAGAGGAAGACAGACAGTGAGAGCAGTAAATTGGATGACCAGGTCTTACCAGGTTGTAGTAGGTCTTGCTAATGGCCGTAGTGTCAACGCCTTTTGGGGGGCTCTTGAGGGTCCCAGATTTGGGGGACACTTGTTTGTCTGAGAGGGAGAGGGGGAGAGAGAGAGAAATTAGATATTTCTCTCCATCAGACACCATCCATTTCCTTCATGTCCTTTCTGATATTCCTGGGTTATGTGATGTTCAGTAGCAAGAATAATTAAGCAATAAGGCACGAGGGGGTGTGGTATATGGACAATATACCACGGCTAAGGGCTGTTCTTATGCACGACGCAACGCGGAGTGCCTGGATACAGCCCTTAGCCGTGGTATACTGGCCATATATCACAAACCCCAGAGGTGCCTTATTGCTATTATAAACTGGTTACCAACGTAATTAGAGCAGTAAAAATAAATGCTTTGTCATACCCGTGGTTTACCACGGCTGTCAGCCAATCAGCATTCAGGGCTCGAACCACACAGTTTATAATAAGGGATACATACCACAGCCTTTGATCTCACGGACATAGTTGCTAGGGAACCAGCCGGTCTTGCCGTTGAGGTTCCCCTCCCACCAGCCGCCCTCCTCCTGGCGTGTCACGTTGATGACATCACCCTTGTTGAAGGACAGCTCGTCCTCATTGGTCTGTTCAAAGTTGAAGCGAGCCTTGACCAATAGCTGCGTCCCGCTGCCCTCAGACATGTCCTATAAGAGAGGTAGAGAGGTGAGGAGGGAGGTACAGAGGGGGAGGTAGGGAGGCAGAGAGGGG
The DNA here is from genome assembly GCF_964263955.1 of Coregonus lavaretus. Taxonomy (NCBI): domain Eukaryota; kingdom Metazoa; phylum Chordata; class Actinopteri; order Salmoniformes; family Salmonidae; genus Coregonus; species Coregonus lavaretus. The sequence goes on along the minus strand of NC_139992.1, from coordinate 76,476,920 downwards.
GAGGTAGGGAGGTAGAGAGGGGGAGGTAGGGAGGCAGAGGGGGGGAGGTAGGGAGGTAGAGGTAGGTAGGGAGGTAGAGAGGGGGAGGTAGGGGAGTAGAGAGTGGGAGGTAGGGAGGTAGAGAGGGGAGGTAGGGAGGCCGAGGGGGGGGGGGGGGGGGGGGGTAGGGAGGCAGAGAGGGGGAGGTAGGGAGGTAGAGAGGGGGAGGTAGGGAGGCCGAGGGGGGGGGGGGTAGGGAGGCAGAGAGGGGGAGGTAGGGAGGTAGAGAGGGGGAGGTAGGGAGGTAGAGAGGGGGAGGTAGGGAGGCAGAGAGGGGGTAGGGAGGGCGGTAGAGGGGGTGGTAGGGAGGCAGAGTGGGGGAGGTAGGTAGGCAGAGAGGGGGAGGTAGGGAGGTAGAGAGGGGGAGGTAGGGAGGCAGAGAGGTAGATAGAGAGGGAGAGGTAGGGAGGTAGGGAGGTAGAGAGGGGAGGTGGGGGTAGAGAGGGGGAGGTAGAGAGGGGGAGGTAGGGAGGTAGAGAGGGGGAGGTAGAGAGGTAGAGGGGGGAGGTAGAGTGGTATAGGGGGGAGGTAGAGAGGGGGAGATAGAGAGGCGGAGGTAGGGAGGTAGAGAGGGGAGGTAGAGCGGTAGAGAGGGGGAGGTAGAGAGGGGGAGGAGGGAGGTAAAGAGGGGAGGCAGAGAGGTAGAGAGGGGCAGGAAAGGAAGGTAGAGGGAGAGAGGGGGTGGTAGGGAGCAAGAGAGGTGAAGGGGGTAGCGAGAGGGAGATAGGGAGGGTAGGTGAAGGAAAGGACAAGGGGAGAGGGGGAGGTAGAGAAGGGAGGAGAGGAATGGTAGTGGGATAGGGAGTTAGAAAGGGTAGGCCGATGGCTCAGTAATGGACAAATAAGGGCTTGAATACTGACTATACGATAAGCCCACACAAATCTCCATTTGACATAGATGCACTTTGAGATAGACATTTCAGAAGTTGGGCTTCAGCACTAAGGCTGGTGTGTGTGTGTATGTGTGTGTCTCACCAGGCTGCGGTACTGGTTCTGAAGCAGCTTGGAGGATCGACCCAGTGATGACTGGGAGGCCAGAGACTCAAACGACTTGATCCGATGGGCCGACGAGTGACGGGCACACACACTGTCACTGCCCACTCCAATGTCTAGAGATAACGAATAGAGCAGTTACTGTATATATACACACACACACACACATAAAATAGAATGGTTATACTGCACACACATACTCACACGGGCTGCGCACATGCACACAAACACACACTTCAGACTAACCTGCAGTCACTTTGTTGAGAGCCACCAGACTGCTGAGTATCTTGGAGAAGTTCAGTCCTAGGAGCAGATCACTGGGCTCAAACGGCTGTGGGAGACGAGAGAAAGACGGGTCAGTGTGTGTCAGTGGAGGCTGGTGAGCGGAGCTATAGGAGGATGGGCTCATTGTAATGCTGGAATGGAATTAATGGAACGGAGTCAAATATGTGGTTTCCATATGTTTTATGTATTTGATACCGTTCCATTTATTCCATTCCAGCTATTACAATGAGCCCATCCTCCTATAGCTCCTCCCACCAGCCGCCACTGGTGTGTGTGTGTGTGTGTGTGTGTGTGTGTGTGTGTGTGTGTGTGTGTGTGTGTGTGTGTGTGTGCGCGCACATCATTCCTGTGTGTGACATGGTGTTAGTGCCAAAACTAAAATACGTGGAGACATGCCCAAAAGTACTCGGGGAAAAAATATTTACTCAATTGGACAGCACTGGAGCTGGGTCATCACAAGGCCTGCCAATGCCAATCAATAGAACCCATATTCACTAGCACAGAAGCTATCAAAATAAGACAGTAGCATACAGACAGCTTCACAAACTACTGTAAACTAAAGGGGTTGAGTAGATAGAGTGGAGTTTAATGTGCCTGTGGAGTGAATTGGATTATTGTTGTTTCATTCTCTCCCTGTAAAATGTCTGTTCATGTACATCACTCTCTCCCCCTCTCACCATCTCTCAATCTCCCCCTCCATCTCCATTTCTCCCTCCCTCGCTTCATCTCTCCCTCCCTGTGCAGTGGTTACTGTCGGGCCACTGAAGGTGAGTGACTGAGCTGTGGCTTCCTTTTGTCTTCCGCTCTGATTACAGACAGGCTATGCCCTGAGAGAATGTGTGTGTGTGTGCATGGCATGCATACACTGTGCTCCTTCCAGAGTTACAGTCCAGTCTTATATTCCTCCACTGTCCCATAGAGGTAGTGATCTGAAAGCAGCCAACCCTCCTCTCATACAGAACTTCAACAATATGAAGCTTTTATTCCCAGCAAAGGAAAATATTACATACACACATTCAATGATTGTGAGAAGGTTTTGGGTGTCAAATAATGTGTGCAGAAAAACGTGAAAGTGACCTCAAACTATGCTCCACTGTGGTTTATTGACACAATGTTTCCACCATTATGGCCTAATCAGAGCTGAACGCATAAAGACTGGTTTCACTGTGGCCCTTAAGGCAACCCCAGACCTGACATGATAGAACCAGTAGGTGAAATCAGGAGTTCCACTATATGGCTTTTACTTCTCCAGAATAGCAGATCAGTGGCCACTCCAAGGAAGGGAGGAAGGGTGCATTTCAAAAGTACTCTAACTGGATCGATGACTACAGGGGGTGTGGAAACTCTTAGGGTCACTTCCTGTGGTCAACAGGTCAGGAGTGAAGGGTCAGCTAACGGCTGCACAGCGTGTGTGTGACATGGCTCCAAACAGTCTGAAGACATAAAGACACATGTACTTGAAGAAGAGTGCAGATGCAAAGTTTGGTAACAGAATGACTGTTTGTGCTGCTGGTCATTCTGTTAATGAACTTTGCATCTGCACTGTTCTTCAAGTAAAAGTGTTTTTGTACAATGTTCTGTGGATATTATTCAAAGTAGTCCAAACCATAGTTGTGTGGTTTGTTTAGCAATCAGTGTTTTTTGTTGGGCATGCATTTTAAAGTGAATAATCTGAGTCTCAGCATCACCGTTACCATGGAATTGCCCATAGAATAATTCCAAGAAAACAACATTAACACGCACACACACAGTACCCACACACACACCAAACAGTATACAATCATCTGCCAAACACACTCATCGGAAGCTGGTACCCACATATGGGCCAAAACATACACACATGCGCAAAGTGGATTCTCCGCCAAACACACAGCATACACACACCCATCAGAAGCAGGTCAGGGCTTAAAAAGCGCTGGCACACCCACATGTGGGTACGTACACACACACACACCCCTAATCTGCTGCCCCATGCAGCAACCTGTACTGTGAGCCAGCAGTCATTTGGTGTCTGGAGAGGGTCCATGATGTCTGGCCATGTAGTACACTGTTATAATCCATCTCCCTGCATGTTACACAAACACACACGCCACGCTCTCCTCTCCCCTCTAAAGCAGCTTATAGGGAAACAGGGTTACAGTATGAGGGGCATGGAGGGCTGCTGTGAGGATTTCAAGGTCTGTCTGTCTGCACACCTGGGAGGCTTAGTTATCCCAAAAACACCCCATGACTCAGAGAGAGGGAGATGAGCAGTCCACTTCTCAGAGATTGGAATCAGTCCAACCTCAAACATGAATGTTAACTTACTACACCAGTGTTTTCCAAGCCTGGTCCTGGGGATCCAAATGGGTGCACATTTTAGTTTTTGCTCCAGCTCTCAGACACCTGATTCAACTAAGCAACTCATCAAGCCTTTGATTAATGGAATCATAGTGCTAGGGCAAAAACAAAACTGTGCACCACTTTGGGTCCCCAGGACCAGGATTGAGAAACACTGTACTAGACGCATAGCATCTCTATTACATTGTTATTCTGTGTCAACATATGTGTTGTCATAAAGCGTCAGTGATATGCCTATTCAAATAAAGGCTTTTTAAAATCAATAATACCTACTCAGCACTAGTAGGTACTGGTACACCGACTTGGTACTGGTACCCGTTCGTTGCCCCCCCAAATTGTAAAGTGGTTATCCCACTGGCTATAGGGTGAACGCACCAATTTGCGAGTCGCTCTGGCTAAGAGCGTCTGCTAAATGACGTTAATGTGCCCTTGAGCAAGGCACTTAACCCTAATTGCTCCTGTAAGTCGCTCTGGATAAGAGCGTCTGCTAAATGACTAAAATGTAAATGTAAATGTATATAGCCAATCATTGTGTATTTATTCCTTGTGTTATCATTTTTATATTTTTCTCTCTGCATTGTTGGGAAGGGCCCAAAAGTAAGAATTTCACTTTTAGTCTACACTTGTTGTTTACTAAGCATGTGACAAATAACATTTTATTTGATTTAGAAAATTATTATCCAAGAAGAGAAGGCTTTGTGTTGACATTCAACACCAAGCACAAGTAAGCCTTTAACAAAATAATATTCAGACCCCTTTATTCTACAGTGCCCTCCCTCTCTCTATTTCTTTCCCTCTCCCCTCTCCTTCTCCCCTGCTGCAGTCTCAGTGGGGAAAGTCAATGGTGAAGATGGAACAGTGAGCTGTATTGTCCAGACTGGGTGGGTTCAATGACTCCTCTATGCACTGACACAGTACCAAACTCTCTGTGTATGTGTGTGCGCGTGTGTGTGTGTGTGTGTGTGTGTGTTAGCCATTTCCCTCTGACCACAGATCTAAAATCAGACCGTTCACCCTAATCATTATTGTCAGTGTGTGATATAACAGTCGACACAGACAGCATTGGCTGCTGCTGTAGGAGAAAATACCAAAGCATCCCAATAAAAACTCATGAGTGAAGACTTCCTATATGGGTCAACTATGTAGTGAGTTTGAAGACCACACCTTCTGTCATCTCTGGATGGATTCATTGACCAAGTGTAGCCTAATTCTCGCTTGCTGGTATCTGGATAACTAGCTGGTGTTTCCAAATCTAGAAATGGGGGACACAAGCGCAACGCCATGCACGTAGGCTATGTGGGCCAGGGAAGAAAGACAACGACGTACATAATGGAAAAGCATCAGTCTGATAGTCAGGGCCAGACAGTTTAACAAAATGTATAAATTAACTAGCTATCTGCACTTGGAGCCTACAAGAGAATGTTACATTGTTACAGTTTTAAACGAAGGCACCAAATAATTGCAACATGCCTGTTACAATGTTGCGATTGTGGATTGGCCATTTCAGTGCAGGCGACGAACAAGGCAGTCTCACACCCGGCGATGGGTGATTGTTCTCGGCTCGGAGTCCAGCCTCCTCCCACTGTCAGTAGGCCTATCCCTCCGTCCACTTCGTGGCCCCATTGTTTATTGTGTCACATTGGAAATGGGTAATATTTTATGTAAGTTCTTTATCTTTCGTATTAAATGTTGGATGCATGTTTGGAGTGTTTGTAGGGTTATGTTATGGAGAATTTACCTCTACGCGAAACGAAGTGCAGCCTTTGAGAAACTCCTTTATGTTGCTCAAGCACTCGACGTCGTTCTTCGGTTCTTGGTAGATCTGGGACAACAAAAATGCATATGAGAAACACGAATTTCGATCAAAATAAACTTGTTTTTCATAGCCTAGCTACTTTGAAGCAGTCGTATGCGCGTTTTGATTCAGAGTAGAAGCCAACATTCCCTCTTCTTGGCTTGCTTATACAATACAGCTACAAATTCTCTAGCAGGGAAGTAGGCATTGGATTGAGGGAAATGACGTTGGCGAATGGGAGCTGTGAGCAATAACACAGAAGCAGTGAGGGAGGACGCTGGCGACTCCTCTGAACAGAGGCGGGATGGATAAAATTGATCAAAACAGAATAATTATCAAAGAACGGGTGGGAAATAAATAAGTAACACTAACCACAATGTCAATGTGAATGGATGTAATACAGCCTATGAATCTAGAAGGACAGATCTGACACCTTTTATTACCAGTCTATAACCATAGGCTACATGAACTGCCAGTGAGATATACAACAAAAGTGAAACATTGGACGCTGGCTGAGGCTGGACATATAGATCTTTTACCAGAGTAATTACCAGTTAAATGACCTGTAGCCTATCAGTCTATGCAGTTAGAATATAATACGCTATAGAACAGAATATAATAATAACTGCATTTTTCATAGAGGGAAGACTCTTTCTCCTCCTTTGCACTTGTGGCCAATAGCTCATCATCAGGTGGTCATCATGGGCAGATTTCAATAGCCTACTCTATCAGACCATAAGAACAGAATCAACGGTTGGTCAGAACCCTGGTTAGATTAGGCTATAGGTGATGTTCTCCTATAAGGTGATGGAAGAGTCTCTCTCTTCCAGCTGTGGCCACTCTCCAGACAGCACTAGGCTATTCTGTTGTCAGAGAGGCATTTAAGATTAAGAACGCCAGGGAACGCCCAATCTGTCTAAAACCACACAAGATTTGTCGTACACAATATAGAACAAGGCTAAAGTGAGTGGGGCTTTTGGTGTTGACAGACATACATTACAAATACCGCACTGTTGCTTTAAATGTGGCGAGGGTCTCTATCTGTCTGTGAGCTTTTGCAGTCAATGGCGGCCAGCTCTTGTGGTGTACCCACATACACCACTAGCTGGTGATCCGGATAATGTGTCAAACATAGGCTACATATAAACCATAGGCTAGAGGCCTACAGATCCTGTGCATTAACGTAATACCGCGTAATGCGCTTTGGGTTCCAATCTCACAACGCATCTGTAGGCTATCTGTGGCCTTTTCTGTTGCCTGTCTCCAGAAGAAAAAACTAAAATCCATATAGGCTACACAATTCCCAAACCATAGAGCTCATACATTTAAGAGTTTGTTTGACAACAAAAAAATGCGCCTCATCGTTTGTCTTGGTTTAAGAATCTACAAAGGCTACTAATAATTGCGCACAGAATAGATCGTCGTGACTCGCATCTGCCACAGCGAACGGTGTGGTCTGTCTGTCTGTATAAACCTATCACACGCGTGAGTGTAGGCCTACTGACATATGTGCAACCATTTGGTGCTGTTTTTAGGAACAATAACCCACGCGCTCGTGACCTACAAACGAATCTCTTCATGGGCCAGAGGGCAAAGAGAAGCGAGATAAACCGCGTTATGTCACGGTTCTTGCCGCATTGAGGAGCCGATGAAGCGGGCGGCAAGAGGGGAAGACAAGCGGCAGCTCTGTCCTTACTTTGTCCGTGGATCCCGGGCTCAGCCGCTCCAGCAGTCTGCACAAGACCACCCCATCTTTGAGGGAGGACTGTAAAAATGCCTCGGGATCCGATATAGTCTTTTTCGGCGACTCCAGCACCCCGAGTGTGATCAGCCAAGTGACCGTCTGCTCCGCGGAATTCATGGCCTCAGTCTCGGAGGAATATCCAACGAAGCGGCAGGTTTTTGCGTATTTCAATAGCTACCCCGGTACACAATCATCTGGTGCGTTAAAACAAAAACATTATCCTTTCATACATGCGAGCTTTGAGGGGGGGCGGCAAACGCGAAAGATCCCTCCTTCCTTTTCTTTATTTTCTCTACCGGGTGGATATAGATGATGCTCGGTTTGTGAAAATACAGAGGGTCTGTTCCACGGGTCGGGTCTGTTCCACGGGTCGGCTTTGCTCTCTTGTGTGTGGTGATTTTTTTCTGCTCCAACCTGGCGAGCTGTCAGATGCAGTTCACTGTGATGCGTTCGATGACATCACAGCAACAAGGACAGAAGCTAGTCCAACGAGTTGTTGGCGGGGAATTTTTTGTCGGAATACAGTGGGGGAAAAAAGTATTTAGTCAGCCACCAATTGTGCAAGTTCTCCCACTTAAAAGATGAGAGAGGCCTGTAATTTTCATTATAGGTACACGTCAACTATGACAGACAAATTGAGGGGGAAAATCCAGAAAATCACATTGTAGGATTTTTTATGAATTTATTTGCAAATTATGGTGGAAAATAAGTATTTGGTCACCTACAAACAAGCAAGATTTCTGGCTCTCACAGACCTGTAACTTCTTCTTTAAGAGGCTCCTCTGTCCTCCACTTGTTACCTGTATTAATGGCACCTGTTTGAACTTGTTATCAGTATAAAAGACACCTGTCCACAACCTCAAACAGTCACACTCCAAACTCCACTATGGCCAAGACCAAAGAGCTGTCAAAGGACACCAGAAACAAAATTGTAGACCTGCACCAGG
>NC_139992.1:76436277-76463777 GCF_964263955.1 Coregonus lavaretus | reverse complement strand
CATGACTGCCTTTGTAATATTCCAGTGGAGGCTGCTGAGGGGAGGATGCCTCATAATAATGTCTGGAACGGAGCGAATGGAATGGCATCAAACACATGGAAACCATGTGTTTGATGTATTTGATACCATTCCACTTATTCTGCTCCATCCACTACCATGAGCCCATCCTCCCCAATTAAGCTGCCACCAACCTCTTGTAATTCTCACTGAGTGAACATCTGAGTGAAAATACTAAAATGAATGAGAGAGGAATAAGCAAATACAGTATCTATGTTTCTGACATAGGTTAGTTGTTATTAGTTTATAGTCGTGATCAGTGGCACCTGTCTGTCTGTCTGTTTCAATGGCTGAGCAGGACAGTTCGCCATCAGAAGCAACACTTATACTGTAGAAGGAAAATACCTCAAGGAATAATAAACCACCATGAACTCAAATTGCCTTACTAATGTTGTTTATTAAATTAAATTAAATAGAAAATCTCAATTAAACATTTTTGTGCAATACACCTTAATCAGGGATGTGTATAATCCCTCCTGACTACTTTCTTCTTTAGGGGCCATATTTGTCTTCCTTCGCCCTCTCCTTTTTCTCCCTCCTCTTTTTGGTTATATTCTTCAAGTAGCCTCTTATTCCAATGTGGCATGCACTTTTGCTGTGCACCTGGAAAAGGGACACAGTATTTTCACTCTTCAACCTCTACATTAATAATTTGGCTTAGGCTATTCTTTACCAAACCAACGATTCTGCATTATCCTTCTAATTATTAAAATAAATAAAATATGCACAGCCTAATCTACCTGTGCCTCTTTTTCCTGCAGAATCTTCTTCTGGGCTATCTCCGCTTCCATGTGTTGCATCAGTTTGGCCCATCCATCTTCTCTTAAGCTCCAAGCAATCTCCATCATCTGCATCTGGTCTGATAACCTGGCCTTGTCCTTGGCCCAGTCTCTCTGCTCATTTCCCCAGGCTTTCTCGGTCTGGACAATTTTCACCACCAGTCTCTGCATGATCTCCTGGAGTGCAGTTTTCTCTGTCTCTGCCATCTTGATCTCTGCCTCTGTTGTTTTCGAGGCACACTGGAGATCCTTGATGATCTTTTTAAAGCTCTCTGCATTATCTATTAGAGCAGATTTCTCCCTCTTCCAAAGCTTCTCCAGTTTTGACCACTGGTCTGAAAACATGGCTTTGGCCTTGGTCCAGTCTTCCTGCTTTTTCCCCCAGGCTTCCTCTGTCCGCACCTGTTTCTTCACCAGTCTCTGAATTATCTCCTGGAGGGCAGCTTTTTCTGCCTCTGCCCTCTCATTCCCTCTGGCCATCTCCTTTAGAGCTTTCTCTTGGACTGCATATTTATTCTGCTCCCACTTTACGCTCATCTCCAACTCCTGAATGTTTTTTATCAGGTGCTCATGCTCAGCTCTCCTCTCTCCTTCCAACTTTTCCTTCAGACGCTCAAACCTTGACTTTTTTTCAGCCGTTGGAGTAACATCAGAAGCAGCCTGCTCTCTCCTCACCACTGCCTTGGCCAGGGGGGCATCTCTAATAATCTCCAACTCCTGAATTTTTCTCATCAAATGCTCATGCTCAACTTTCCTCTCTTCTTCCATCCTTTCCTTCAGACGCTCAAACCTTGATTTCTTTTCAGCCGTTGGAGTAGCATCAGAAGCAGCCTGCTCTGTCCTCCCCACTGCCTTGGCCAGGGGGGCGTCTTTAACCCACACAACCTTAGACACCTGTCGAGACAGACACTGTTCAGTAGTTAATAGCTTTCTGTCCTTGGTTGCAGATACTGAAGGTTTTACTCAGCCTGGCTGTGCACTGTGCTGCTCTAATAGATATCAAGTTCAGACATTGTTCTGTCTATTGTCCTAACATGGTAACATGGTCCTAAAATAAAATACTTTATTTAGCTATATGTAATTGCACTTATTCTCCATTCTCTCATTGAAGTGACAATCAAATGAAATGTCAGTAGGCCTACAATGTCCTGGTGTTTATCAATATAGTCTACCAACAAACTATTTTACAATGCATGTTGTAGTAGTTATTACTTTTACTTTGAATGTAATGAGTCATACTTTAACTTGTTCAGACTTACAGGTGGCTGTTCAGTGTCCATCACTTTGCCCTGCATTAGGGCAAGTTGTAGGCTATATTACAGGAATCCCTCTCACAAATATCTATAGTCATGGCTTAAAAATGCCCATAATATACTGTATTTTACTAATTCCAATCATATTTCTAAAAGCCATTTTAACCTAGCAGGAAATTAGTATCGAATTGTATCATCTGATTATCTTATTGGCCTATATTATAGCCTAGCTCCTTACAGCATTGTTTAGGCTAGCCTACCTGTTCTTCCTTCCTCCGAGATTTTCGCTGCATGGCTGAAAAACAAACCAAATTAATTTTGTCAATATGGTTATGCTTAAAAACGTTGATAGGTGGTGCGTTACACTATCCTACTGTTTGTTTTTGTCCTGGACAAGCGCAGGCCAGGCAGTGCGCTCTGATTGCGCAATAATGGCTTTGGAGCGTCTGCTATGTGTGTCATCAATGGCTATCAGTTTGATTGATGTTTGATAAATTGTCAACTAACGTAAATTAAATGTGATTTTTTGCGTGCAAATCCAATAAAAATGGAAACAGTATTGATTCAGCCAGTTTATGTCCATGATATTGCATGTTGCCTAAATTCTAATCTCTAATATTGAACCAAATATAGCGGTACCATGCCCAAAACTAGAATGTGATCGATATTTCTACCATTGTACCAACATCAGAAACACCCAAACGTTTTTCTCCAGGGTCTCCTCTCCTGCAAGAGGTTTGGGCTCAATGAGAAAATAGCACATGTAGACTAACTACTGTATTTCACCTTTTAAAAGTTAGTAAAGCTGCTGAGATACTCAATCGCTTGATCTGCCAGAAACTAACTGGTTTATGCCCTCCACTTCTCCTGAGAGATAAAACTATTGTGAAAAATAATCACATTTCCCATTTTTCTCTCTCTCTCTCCTTCCTCAGTCTCATATCTCCTCTATTTCCTTGCAGCCCCCGCCCCACCCCATACTCTTATGAAAGACTTTCACGTGAAAACCTATCACATGCGAAATTGCATTTTCACATGTGAAAAACTTTTACATGTGAAAATCGATTTTGCACTTTCAAATCTAACTGTCACATGTGGAACTCTCACATGTGAAACACATGTGATCACATGTACAATTCAATTGATTTTTTCACAAGGGTTGTTAATCCATCTCCATTTAAACCCGCTCCTCCATATCGCTCTCTCGCTCTCGCTCTCTCTCTCTCACGCGCGCTCTCCGCCGGCGGCATCTGGGGCAGGAACATGAGTCATATTTCATTAGGACAACACAAACTCTACACAACACAGACCCGCTGCGTCCCAGTCCAGACCACAGCAGAGTGCATTAGCGGTAATGATAGATCACAAAGGCATTCACTGGTAGGATGCGGAGAGGGTGAAACAACAATAATTCAACAGCAAGTGAACCCCTTCACTTTTCAGAGATTGTACACTGGGTGCATGGTGAGATTGTGCGATGCACTGTGCTTCCGTTCAAAAACGCGCTGGAAGGAGCGTGTGCCACATTGTTTCCGTTTGTGCGTGTGGGTCATTGGTGTGAGTGTGTATAGGTGTGTAGTGTCTTATATAGATAGCTGCGCTCCCCGCCGATGTTTGAACTTCGTGTCTGAACCTATAACCGATGCGTCACGTCGGCTCTGTCATTCGAATCCGCCGGTACGCCCACGCACATCACACGCTCGCTCCCAAGACGACACCGACTCCGTGACTCTCCAGTTGAGCTGGTGACGCTTCTCGCTCTCAGACGGTAGAACGGGATGTTTGGCATTTGTACCGATTTGTGCTCGCACGGTGCGTCTTCTGTGAGATGGACCGAGGAGATGACCAGTGACCAAACATGCCTACAGTCCTCCGCGACAAGGAAAAACTTTCCAACGTCTGGTCACTGCTTCGATGCGCTTTTCAGGTGAGAAGAGATACATTAGGCTATCTATTCAATCAAGTTTATACGATAGTCAAGAAATAACATTTGTTTTAGGTTTTAGTTTTTCTTTGTTTTACTTGAAATATAGTATACTCTTTTGTAAAAAAAATAATAATTGAACTTTATTTTTCGTCTGTAGGCTATTGTATTTCCGTTCTCATTTCAATTTACTGTAAAGTGAAACCGAAATGAATTATATGGAATAATGCAACAAAGCTAGTTAAGGATTTATTGCAAATTCAAAACAACAATTGATATGGTTTGAAATGTTATATTGATTTATACAGTCTATGGTTTGAATAGTCACGATGAGATGTAAAAGCAGTTGAGGAGTCTTGTGGTTAGAGACAGTTAAACCCATTTCCGTCGTTTGACAGGCCAAACGCAACCTTCTGTTTTCAGTTTAGATTGAAGCATGCACTGTTCTAAATATAGAAACGGTAAGAGAACTATGAAGACATTCAAATCCAACTGTACTACAAGTTCATCATATTGAATATGAGATCACATCGGTCTATGTGCGCTGTATAGGTAACAGATGGTTGTAGAATAGTTGGCCTGTATGCTGTTTGTTTGCAGGTGTTGTGATGGGTTGAGGTTGGTTTGGGCCGCTGGAGACCGTGGTGTGTGTCTGGGGGATTACGCTACCATTACTGTACCCTGCTGATGTGTTAATAGATGTGTGAAAATCATTTAGCATATTATGCACACATTCTACAGCTACACATTGAACACAATGACAGAGGTGCACCTCCACACACACACTCTCTCCCTCTCTCTCTCTCTCACACACACACACACACACACACACACACACACACACACACACACACACACACACACACACACACACACACACACACACACACACCTCCATGCCAGTGCTTGATCACGCTGTGATGTGTGATTTGAGTCAGGCGCAGGAGGGTAAACCACAGTATACAGAGTTTACTCCATAATCCAGCGTAACCAGTCCAGTGCGCAAAACAGGCGCACAGGGAAAAATACCCCAGCAATACAAAATACTGAGCTCAACCGAGCTACTAATCCTCACAATGAACAATCACCCACAAGGACAAAGGGGCAGAGGGAACACTTAAACACGTACTAATGAGGAGAATATGAACCAGGTGTGTGTAATTGACAAGACAAGACAAATGGAATGATGAGATATGGAGCGGCAGTGGCTAGAAGGCCAGTGACAACGAACGCCAAAGCCTGACCGAACAAGGAGGGGAGGCAGCTTCGGAGGAAGTCGTGACAGTACCCCCCCCCCCCCCTGGACGCGCAGTTCCAGCAGCCAGGAGGATGCGGAGCAGGGCGACCCGGATGGCGACGGTGGAAATCCCGCAACAGGGAGGGATCGAGGATATCCCTCGCCGGGTCCCAGCACTGTTCTTCCGGATCGTACCCCTCCCACTCCACGAGGTACTGAAGGCCCCCCACCCGACGCCTCGAATCCAGGATGGAACGGACGGAGTACGCCGGGCCCCCCTCGATGTCCAGAGGAGGCGGAGGGACCTCCCGCACCTCAGTCTCCTGGAGCGGAACAGCCACCACCGGCCTGAGGAGAGACACATGAAACGAGGGGTTAATACGGTAATCATGGGGGAGTAATAACCTATAGGTAACCTCGTTGATTCTCCTCAGGACTTTGAATGGCCCCACAAACCGCGGGCTCAGCTTCTGGCAGGGCAGGCGGACAGGCAGATTCTGGGTCGAGAGCCAGACCCGATCACCCGGTACGAAGACCGGGGCCTCACTGCGGTGGCGGTCAGCGTTGGCCTTCTGATGATGCACGGCGCGTTGGAGGTGGACGTGGGCAGCGTCCCATAGTGCCGGAAGACGTGTGTAAACAGGACCTCCGCAGTTTGCAGGGCCGTGGGGAGACCGGGCAGAGGAAGGAGGTGGCAGGCCTTGGAAAAGTGGTCCACAACGACCAGGATGGTGGTGTTACCTTGGGAGAGGGGAAGATCGGTAAGGAAATCAACACTCAGCTGAGACCATGGTCGTTGTGGAACTGGTAAAGGTTGTAACTTACCCGCTGGGAGGTGCCTAGGTGCCTTACTCTGGGCGCACACCGAGCAGGAGGAGACATACACCCTCACGTCCTTAGCCAAGGTAGGCCACCAGTACTTTCCGGTCAGGCAACGCACTGTACGATCGATACCTGGGTGACCAGAGGAGGGTGACGTGTGTGACCAGTAGATCAGACGGTCACGGATAAGAGCAGGCACGTACTGCAGCCCAGATGGACACTGAGGTTGAGATGGCTCTGTGCGTAACGCCTGCTCTATATCCGCGTCCATCGCCCATACTACCAGCCTCTCCTCTGTGTCATACAGCCGTGACAATGTGTCTGCCTTCACGTTCTTCGTACCCGGGATGTATGATAGTGTGAAATCAAACCGGATGAAGAATAGGTCCCACCTGGCCTGGTGAGGATTCAGCCTCCTCGCTGCCCGGATGTACTCCAGGTTACGGTGGTCCGTCCAGACGAGGAAAGGGTGTTTCGCCCCTTCGAGCCAATGCCTCCACACGGTCAGGGCTCGGACAACAGCCAACAGCTCCCGATCACCAACGTTATAGTTCTGCTCCACCGGGCTGAGCTTCTTAGAGAAGCGCAGTGGTCTAAGGCACTGCATCGCAGTGCTAGCTGTGCCACTAGAGATCCTGGTTCGAATCCAGGCTCTGTCGTAGCCGGCCGCAACCGGGAGACCCATGGGGCGGCGCACAATTAGCCCAGCGTCGTCCAAGGTAGGGGAGGGAATGGCCGGCAGGGTTGTAGCTCAGTTAGTAGAGCATGGCGTTTGCAATGCCAGGGTTGTGGGTTCGATTCCCACGGGGGGCCAGTATGAAAAAAATAAAAAAAATAATGTATGTCGCTCTGGATAAGAGCGTCTGCTAAATGACTAAAATGTAATGTAAAATGTAAAGAAGGCACAGGGGCGGAGGTTGGGTGGCGTGCCCGAGCGTTGAGATAGGACAGCGCCTATCCCTACCTCGGACGCATCCACCTCCACTACGAACGGTAGTGATGGATCGGGGTGCGCCAGTACCGGGGCTGAGGTGAGCAGACCCCTCAGGTTACTGAAGGCCCTGTCAGCCTCATCAGACCAGTGGAGCCGGGACGGCCCACCCTTCAACAGAGACGTAATGGGAGCTGCGACCTTGCCAAAGCCCTGGATAAACCTCCGATAGTAGTTGGCGACGCCAATAAAGCGCTGCACCTCCTTAACCGTGGTTGGAGTCGGCCAATTACGCACGGCTGAAATGCAATCTCCCTCCATCTCCCCACCTGAGACGGAGATATCGTGGACGTAGATCGGGGTGCCTTGTAAGGATCCGACGGCGAGCGAGTAAACTGCCTCTTCCATCAATCCTATTAGCCAACGTTCAATCCTTTGAAAATAAATTGGATGATTTAAGATTACGGTTATCCTACCAACGGGACATTAAAAACTGTAATATCTTATGTTTCACCGAGTCGTGGCTGAACGACGACATTGATAACATACAGCTAGCGGGCTATACGCTACATCGGCAGGATAGAACGGCTGACTCCGGTAAGACAAGGGGTGGCAGTCTGTGTATATTTGTAAACAACAGCTGGTGTACAAAAGCAAATACTAAGGAAGTCTCGAGGTTTTGCTCGCCTGAGGTAGAGTATCTTATGATAAGCTGTAGACCACACTATTTACCAAGAGAGTTTTCATCTATATTTTTCATAGCTGTCTATTTACCACCACAAACCAATGCTGGCATTAAGATTGCACTGAATTAGTTGTACAAGGCCATAAATCAACAGGAAAACGCTCATCCAGATGCAGCGCTCCTAGAGGCCGGGGACTTTAATGCAGGGAAACTTAAATCCGTTCTACCTAATTTCTACCAGCATGTTAAATGTGCAATCAGAGGAAAAAAAACTCTAGACCACCTTTACTCCACACACAGAGACACATACAAAGCTCTCCCTCGCCCTCCATTTGGCAAATCTGACCATAACTCTATCCTCCTGATTCCTGCTTATTAGCAAAAACTAAAGCAGGAAGCACCAGATACTCGGTTAATAAAAAAGTGGTCAGATGACGCAGATGCTAAGCTACAGGACTGTTTTGCTAGCACAGACTGGAACATGTTCCGGGATTCTTCAGACAGCATTGAGGAGTACACCACATCAGTCACTGGCTTCATCAATAAGTGCATCGATGATGTCGTCCCCACAGTGACCGTACGTACATACCCCAACCAGAAGCCATGGATTACAGGAAACATCCGCACTGAGCTAAAGGGTAGAGCTGCCGCTTTCAAGGAACGGGACTCTAACCCGGACGCTTATAAGAAATCCCGCTATGCCCTCCGACGAACCATCAAACAGGCAAAGAGTCAATACAGGACTAAGATTGAATCGTACTACACTGGCTCTGACGCTCGTCGGATGTGGCAGGGCTTGAAAATCGTGGACGTAGATCGGGGTGCCTTGTAAGGATCCGACGGCGAGCGAGTAAACTGCCTCTTCCATCAATCCTATTAGCCAACGTTCAATCCTTTGAAAATAAATTGGATGATTTAAGATTACGGTTATCCTACCAACGGGACATTAAAAACTGTAATATCTTATGTTTCACCGAGTCGTGGCTGAACGACGACATTGATAACATACAGCTAGCGGGCTATACGCTACATCGGCAGGATAGAACGGCTGACTCCGGTAAGACAAGGGGTGGCGGTCTGTGTATATTTGTAAACAACAGCTGGTGTACAAAAGCAAATACTAAGGAAGTCTCGAGGTTTTGCTCGCCTGAGGTAGAGTATCTTATGATAAGCTGTAGACCACACTATTTACCAAGAGAGTTTTCATCTATATTTTTCATAGCTGTCTATTTACCACCACAAACCAATGCTGGCATTAAGATTGCACTGAATTAGTTGTACAAGGCCATAAATCAACAGGAAAACGCTCATCCAGATGCAGCGCTCCTAGTGGCCGGGGACTTTAATGCAGGGAAACTTAAATCCGTTCTACCTAATTTCTACCAGCATGTTAAATGTGCAATCAGAGGAAAAAAAACTCTAGACCACCTTTACTCCACACACAGAGACACATACAAAGCTCTCCCTCGCCCTCCATTTGGCAAATCTGACCATAACTCTATCCTCCTGATTCCTGCTTATTAGCAAAAACTAAAGCAGGAAGCACCAGATACTCGGTTAATAAAAAAGTGGTCAGATGACGCAGATGCTAAGCTACAGGACTGTTTTGCTAGCACAGACTGGAACATGTTCCGGGATTCTTCAGACAGCATTGAGGAGTACACCACATCAGTCACTGGCTTCATCAATAAGTGCATCGATGATGTCGTCCCCACAGTGACCGTACGTACATACCCCAACCAGAAGCCATGGATTACAGGAAACATCCGCACTGAGCTAAAGGGTAGAGCTGCCGCTTTCAAGGAACGGGACTCTAACCCGGACGCTTATAAGAAATCCCGCTATGCCCTCCGACGAACCATCAAACAGGCAAAGAGTCAATACAGGACTAAGATTGAATCGTACTACACTGGCTCTGACGCTCGTCGGATGTGGCAGGGCTTGAAAACTATTACAGACTACAAAGGGAAGCACAGCCGTGAGCTGCCCAGTGACACAAGCCTACCAGACGAGCTAAACCACTTCTATGCTCGCTTCGAGGCAAGCAACACTGAAGCATGCATGAGAGCACCAGCTGTTCCGGATGACTATGTGATCACGCTCTCCGTAGCCGATGTGAGTAAGACTTTTAAGCAGGTCAACATTCACAAGGCCGCAGGGCCAGACGGATTACCAGGACGTGTACTCCGAGCATGTGCTGACCAACTGGCAAGTGTCTTCACTGACATCTTCAACATGTCCCTGACTGAGTCTGTAATACCAACATGTTTCAAGCAGACCACCATAGTCCCCGTGCCCAAGGACTCTAAGATAACCTGCCTAAATGACTACCGACCCGTAGCACTGACGTCTGTAGCCATGAAGTGCTTTGAAAGGCTGGTCATGGCTCACATCAACAGCATTATCCCAGAAACCCTAGACCCACTCCAATTTGCATACCGCCCCAACAGATCCACAGATGATGCAATCTCTATTGCACTCCACACTGCCCTTTCCCACCTGGACAAGAGGAACACCTACGTGAGAATGCTATTCATTGACTACAGCTCAGCATTCAACACCATAGTGCCCTCTAAGCTCATCACTAAGCTAAGGATCCTGGGACTAAACACCTCCCTCTGCAACTGGATCCTGGACTTCCTGACGGGCCGCCCCCAGGTGGTAAGGGTAGGTAACAACACATCTGCCACACTGATCCTCAACACGGGGGCCCCTCAGGGGTGCGTGCTCAGTCCCCTCCTGTACTCTCTGTTCACCCATGACTGCATGGCCAGGCACGACTCCAACACCATCATTAAGTTTGCCGACGACACAACAGTGGTAGGCCTGATCACCGACAACGATGAGACAGCCTATAGGGAGGAGGTCAGAGACCTGGCAGTGTGATGCCAGGACAACAACCTCTCCCTCAACGTGACCAAGACAAAGGAGATGATTGTGGACTACAGGAAAAAAAAGAGGACTGAGCACGCCCCCATTCTCATCGACGGGGCTGTAGTGGAACAGGTTGAGAGCTTCAAGTTCCTTGGTGTCCACATCACCAACGAACTATCATGGTCCAAACACACCAAGACAGTCGTGAAGAGGGCACGACAAAGCCTATTCCCCCTCAGGAGACTGAATAGATTTGGCATGGGTCCTCAGCTCCTCAAAAAATTCTACAGCTGCACCATCGAGAGCATCCTGACTGGTTGCATCACCGCCTGGTATGGCAACTGCTTGGCCTCCGACCGCAAGGCACTACAGAGGGTAGTGCGTACGGCCCAGTACATCACTGGGGCCAAGCTTCCTGCCATCCAGGACCTCTATACCAGGCGGTGTCAGAGGAAGGCCCTCAAAATTGTAAAAGACTCCAGCCACCCTAGTCATAGACTGTTCTCTCTGCTACCGCACGGCAAGCGGTACCGGAGTGCCAAGTCTAGGTCCAAAAGACTTCTCAACAGCTTCTACCCCCAAGCCATAAGACTCCTGAACAGCTAATCATGGCTACCCGGACTATTTGCACTGCCCCCCCACCCCATCCTTTTCACGCTGCTGCTACTCTGTTAATTATTTATGCATAGTCACTTTAACTCTACCCACATGTACATATTACCTCAACTAGCTGGTGCCCCCGCACATTGACTCTGCAACGGTACCCCCCTGTATATATAGCCTCCCTACTGTTATTTTATTTTACTTCTGCTCTTTTTTTTCTCAACACTTTTTTTGTTGTTGTTTTATTTTTACTTTTTTGTTAAAAATAAATGCACTGTTGGTTAAGGGCATGTGATGTCTGCACCTGTTGTATTCGGCGCATGTGACCAATACGATTTGATTTGATTTGATTTAATGCAGTATCCGAGGAAGGAGACGGACTGCTGGAAAAACAGACACTTTTCTGCCTTGCCATAAAGGTCATTTTCCAACAGTCGGGCCAGCACTTTGCGAACCAGGGACACATGCTTGGCGCGCGTAGTAGAATACACCAGAATGTCATCGAAGTAGACCACTACATCGCGACCAAGCATGTCCCGAAACACCTCGTTCACAAAGGATCGGAAGACGGATGGAGCATTCATCAAACCGTAGGGCATCACCAGGTATTCATAATGCCCCGTGGTTGTGCTGAATGCTGACTTCCACTCATCCCCCTCTCAGACACGCACCAGGTTGTACGCACTCCGGAGATCTAATTTTGTGAAGAAGCGCACCCCATGCATTGACTCGATCACTGAAGGAATGAGGGGGAGAGGATAACTAAATCGTATCGTCTCCTTGTTAAGTGATCGATAATCAATGCAAGGGCGCAGACCGCCATCTTTCTTCTTCACAAAAAAGAAACTTGAGGAGGCGGGTGAAGTGGAGGGACTTATAAACCCCTGGCACAGGGACTCGGTGACGTATGTTTCCATAGCCTCCATTTCAGCCTGTGACAGGGGATACACATGACTCCTGGGAGGCACAGCGTCTACCCAGAGTTTTATCGCGCAATCCCCCGCCCGATGAGGTGGTAACTTGGTCGCCTGCGTTTTGGAAAATGCGTGTGCCAAATCGAGGTATTCGGGGGGAATGGGCAAGGTGGAGGTACTGTCTGGACTTTCCACCGTGGTTGCACCAACGGAAAGACCGAGACACCTACCCTGACACTCTCGCGACCACCCTGTGAGAACCCTCTGCGGCCATGGCCTCCCAAGTGGCACAGTGGTCTAAGGCACTGCATCGCAGTGCTAGCTGTGCCACAAGAGATCCTGGTTCGAATCCAGGCTCTGTCGTAGCCGGCCGCGACCGGGAGACCCATAGGGCGGCGCACAATTGGCCCAGCGTCGTCCAGGGTATGGGAGGGAATGGCTGGCAGGGATGTAGCTCAGTTGGTAGAGCATGGCGTTTGCAACGCCAGGGTTGTGGGTTCGATTCCCACGGGGGGCCAGTATGAAAAAAATAAATAATAAAATAATAATAATGTATGCACTCACTAACTGTAAGTCGCTCTGGATAAGAGCGTCTGCTAAATGACTAAAATGTAAATGTAAATGAGAATGTGGGGTTGTGGAGTGCTAACCAAGGGATACCTAGTACCACAGGGAAAGCAGGAGACTCAATGATAAAAAACGTGACTTGCTCGCAATGAGTCTCGTGGGTAACCATAGTGATTGGTGTGATAACTTCCCTAACAAACCTGGACCCTAATGGTCGACTGTCAAGTGCTCTGATGGTGAGTGGATTGGATAGGGTAACCAATGAAATGCCTAGACTGTGTGAGAATGCCCTGTCCATAAAGTTCCCAGCTGCGCCTGAATCGACTAGCGCCTCACACTGGGGAACTACAATGTGATCAGGAAAGTGGATGGTAGGGTACAGTGCGCAGCAGAGGGCTCTGAACAATTGTGGGTGTTCGATACCTGGGGTGCTGTGAGACTGCCCTGCCTGCCTCCTCCAGACCCAAAAGAACGCTGACGACATCGTGCGGTGTAATGTCCCTTCATGCCACCAGAGTGACACTGGCGCTGTCGTCCTCCTCTCTCTCGGATCGCGGCTCCACCCAGCTCCATCAGCTCGTGATCCGAGTCGGCCAAGGTTGGAACGGGCAGACCCCCTCCAGGACGTCCTCTGGCCGCCAGCAGGTTGTCCAAACGGATGGCCATGTCCACCAGTTGCGTGAAGGACAACATGGTGTCCCGGGAGGTTAGCTCGCTTTGGACGTCCTCCCGTAGATGGCACCGGAAGTGGTCGGTAAGGGCCCGGTCGTTCCACCCGGACCCAGCTGCTAGAGTCCGAAACTCCAAGGCGAAGTCCTGCACAGTCCTCGTCCCCTGCCTCAGGTGGACCAGCCACTCGCCCGCCTCTCGACCTTTGGGTGGTTGTCCAACGCGGCTCCTCCTTCGTTCCAGACCGCGTTGGCCCACTCCAGGGCTTTCCCCAAGAGGCAGGAGACGAGGCCGGACACCTTCTCCCGCTCCGAAGGGGCCGGCCCGATGCTGGAGAAGTAGAGCTCCAGTTGGAGGAGGAATCCCTGGCAGAGAGCAGCTGTCCCGTTGAGCTCCCGTGGTCGGGATATATGGATCCCTATGGGTGCTGGGGTGTGGGTGGCTGATCCGGTTGCCCAGCTGGTCTCGACAGATCGGGTCCTCTCTTCTCCAGGTGTTGGACGACCTGGAGAACCTGATCCATCGCTTCTCCCAGCTGGCTAGCATTGTTGAATGCTCCTGGACCCGTGCCATGACTCCAGGCATGCGCTCCTCTCCTGCTGACTCCACAGCAGGTGGGTGATTCTGTGATGCGTGATTTGAAGGAGTCAGGCGCAGGAGGGTAAATCACAGTATACAGAGTTTATTCCATAATCCAGCGTAACCAGTGCAGTGCACAAAACAGGCGCACTGGAACAAACATGCACACGGGGAAAAATACCCCCCAAAAATACTCAATACAAAATACTGAGCTCAACCGAGCTACTAATCCTCACAATGAACAATCACCCACAAGGACAAGGGGGCAGAGGGAACACTTAAACACGTACTAATGAGGGGAATATGAGCCAGGTGTGTGTAATTGACAAGACAAGACAAATGGAATGATGAGATATGGAGCGGCAGTGGCTAGAAGGCCGGTGACGACAAATGCCGAAGCCTGCCCGAACAAGGAGGGGAGGCAGCTTCGGAGGAAGTCGTGACACACGCAGTCAGACAGTGGAGTGGAGTGACTCATGCACACGCGCA
The DNA here is from genome assembly GCF_964263955.1 of Coregonus lavaretus. Lineage (NCBI taxonomy): Eukaryota > Metazoa > Chordata > Actinopteri > Salmoniformes > Salmonidae > Coregonus > Coregonus lavaretus. Next base: position 76,449,394 of record NC_139992.1, on the reverse strand, counting down.
CTCGCACACGCAGAGTGAGAAAAAGAACAGTCTCAACAGCCAATTATTGCAGCATATCCAAGGATATATATATATATATATATATATTTATTTTTGCCTTTATTTATACAGGTTTTTCTTATTGAGATCAAATCTATTTTTCAAGAGATACCTGGTCCAACAACAACCACCAGTATTTTAGGAAGAAAGATAATGAGTAGAAAGAGGGACAGTAAAAGGGGACTAGAGATAGAGAGAAGAAGGACAGAGGAAGGTAGGATGGGGGAGAGAGAGAAAGGGGGGAGAGTGGGGGGAGTGTGGGAGAATATGAGCATCCCTGCCATCATCAACAGCTGTGATTGTTTAGATATGATTCACCAACCAACATCAACCTCCCCTCAACCGTGTGTGAGTGTGTCCATTTCATACATGCAGTCCTGACTCCTGACGCCTTTTTAGATCCACTGAATCATCTCTATTACGATTAGGAGGCGGTGGATGCTCTCTCTCTCTCTCTCTCTCTCTCTCTCTCTCTCTCTCTCTCTCTCTCTCTCTCTCTCTGTCTCGGAGATATAGTACTGAAAGCATAAGCCACAGCTAACTAGCAAAATGTGGTGAGTAGTTGACTCAAAGAGAGAGAAAGACAATAGTTGAACAATTTTGAACAAATTAATTTCTTCAAAAATGAAGGAGAAGTGAGAGACAGAGAGAGAGAGAGCTATCTATATATATATATTTTTTCATGTTTCACTTTCACTTGCAGCTAGCTAGTTTAGCCTACTCAAACACCCGACTCAAACAGAGAGGGATGCTATGTTAGCTAGCTGGCTATGGCCATACAACACTGGAACTCTTCCAAGTCAAGGTAAGCTTTTGGTTTTACGAATGTATTGCCACCGGGGCCCGCCGGTGTAACTGCTAAACTGCTTGCTGTACACTGTACTGCATGATTGTAGCGGGTTTACTAACGCGTTAGTTCTAGTAGCTATATTGACTATGACATTATAATATGGTGACAGCGATGTAGGCTGTGTGTAGCGGTTAGCGGTTATGATATGAAGATTTGGCTTGGAAAGGTTTTTTTGCCTGGTCACAGACAGCTGATGTGTTGTGCACTGAAGTCCACAAGCAAAGGGAAAAGGTGAGAGGAGGAGAGCGCGTAGTTGCGAGAAGTACTTCTACAACGATCAAAGGAATCATGCTGTATGTATGTGGCTGCTATGAAAGTGAACTGTGTTTGCGTGTGATCAGGGGTGTATTCATTCAGCTGATTCTGTTGAACGAAACGGGGATAAACATACCTGTATTTGTCCAATAGAAACTCTCGTTTGCAACTGTTGGACTAGTGATTACACCCTAGATCAGCTAGCTAGATGCAGGCAAGAGTGTGCAAGGCGGTATTGAATGTGTCAATGTCTGTCACCTTGATTACTCAAATTTCTCTTGACCTGTGCACCTATGTTGTAAACTTTCATTCATAGGCTAGGTTGTAGCAACCTCATGATGCGTATAGGGAAAATTTGAGTGTCATGTAGTAGCCTAAACCTATTTATGTTACATTGTGCTGGGTAAATGAAATATGAATGACAGTCATCCAATATGCTGTAATATAAATAAGGCCATGCTCATAACATTTTTTATTGTCCTCCCTCATCTTAAACGGCACACACAGCAACTGGTAACAACATAACAAATATTTAACTTCAATAGTTTGGTTAAGTTTCTCTTGCACAAGGGTAAACCTGGTTTATGTGAGTTTTGCTAAATACACTGAACAAAAATATAAACAAAACATGCAACAATTTCAAAGATTTTACTGAGTTACAGTTCATATAAGGGAATCAGTCAATTGAAATAAATTCATTAAGCCCTAATCTATGGATTTCACATGACTGGGAGTACAGATATGCATCTGTTTGTCACATATATCTTTTTTTAAAAGGCATGGGCGTGGATCAGAAAACCAGTCAGTATCTGGTGTGACCACCATTTGCCTCATGCAACGCGACACATCTCCTTCGCATGGAGTTGATTAGGCTGTTGATTAAGGTCTGTGGAATGTTGTCCCACTCCTCTTCAATGGCTGTGCGAAGTTGCTGGATATTGGCGGGAACTGGAACACGCTGTTGTACACATCGATCCAGAGCATCCCAAACATGCTCAATGGGAGACATGTTCTTGTGACATGGGGCCATGCATTATCATGCTGAAACGTGAGGTGATGGCGGCGGATGAATGGCACGACAATGGGCCTCAGGTCACGGTCACGGTATCTCTGTGAATTGAAATTGCCGTCGATAAAATGCAATTGTGTTCGTTGTCCGTAGCTTATGCCTGCCCATACCATAACCCCAACACCACCATGGGGTAATCTGTTCACAACGTTGACATCAGCAAACCGCTCGCCCACACGACGCCATACAATCTGTCTGCCATCTGCCCGGTACAGTTGAAACCGGGATTCATCCTTGAAGAGCACACTTCTCCAGCGTGCCAGCGGCCATCGAAAATTTGCATTTGCCCACTGAAGTCGGTTACAACGGCGAACTGCAGTCAGGTCAAGTCCCTGGTGAGAACGACGAGCATGCAGATGAGCTTCCCTGAGACGGTTTCTGACAATTTGTGCAGAAATTCTTCGGTAATGCAAACACACAGTTTCATCAGCTGTCCGGGTGGCTGGTCTCAGACGATCCCGCAGGTGAAGAAGCCGGATGTGGAGGTCCTGGGCTGGCGTGGTTACACGTGGTCTGCGGTTGTGAGGCCGGTTAGACGTGCTGTCAAATTTTCTAAAACGACGTTGGAGGCGGATTATGGTAGAGAAATGAATATTCTCTGGCAACAGATCTGGTGGACATTCCTGCAGTCAGCATGCCAATTGCATGCTCCCTCAAAACTTGAGACATCTATGGCATTGTGTTGTGTGACAAAACTGCACATTTTAGAGTGGCCTTTTATTGTCCCCAGCACAAGGTGCACCTGTGTAATGATCATGCTGTTTAATCAGATTCTTGATATTCCACACCTGTCAGGTGGATGGATTATCTTGACAAAGGAGAAATGCTCACTAACAGGGAGGAATGTAAACAAATTTGTGCACAAAATATGAGAGAAATAAGCTTTTTGTGCGTATGGAACATTTCAGGGATCTTTTATTTCAGCTCATGAAACATGAAACATGGGACAAAGACTTTACATGTTGTGTTTATATTTCTGTTCAGTATAGTTACAACGGTAGTCCTGTTTTATCAGAGTATTGGATATAGCCTCCGGTGTTAACCTGGTTCGTATGGGTAAATTTGGGCTGAAGTGCAGGGATAGACCAAGTATGTTGAGCACTGGGGTAGACTTGTTTTATATGAGTATCAAGCTTAATGCCCATGAATTTACCTGGTTTATGTAATGGGGTGTAGAGATGTACCAGGCTCATACAGGTCATGGGTCTGAATGGACTTCTATTGCCCTTTCTGGTAACACGTTTCTTGTAGAAAAACAGTGAATGAGGCTGGGGAACATGTGTTATACCACTGTACTATGAGTTTATCTATGAAATGGTTAGAGTATACAGGTCAGAGGTCACAGGACTAAGATATGCAGGGTTGGAGTGTGCAGTGGATAGCTGGATATATGTAAATGTTGATGACTTGGTGGAATACAGGCCTTGGCAAAGTGGGTAACAGGGCTGAGATAGGCAAGTAACAGGGCTGAGGTGTTTTGGCAAAGGAACTGGAGTCTATGGGTAATAAATAGGGCTTATAGGGCTAGGATATGGGTGTATCAGGACTTGATTGCATTAATATTAGGATATTGGCATGTGGGTGTTAGGTTTAGCACATTGGGGTAACAGGGCTGGGGTGTGTGGGTAATTGGGTTTAGATGTGTGGATAAGTGGGCTGAGGTATATAGATATTGAAGCTTGGGAATAGGGGTAAATGTCTGTTAATTTTATTATAGGCAGAGCACTGTATGTATAAAACATACTTTTTCACATACCTTTCAATATTCTTTTTCAAAAATCAATATGGCTTATAGGGGTTACTAATTGTATAAGATGTGCATAGTGGGCATATCTGGAAAAATGTGGGAACAAATGAGTTAACACTAGGATCAGCAGAAGGCTACAGTAATGGTGGTGCAATACCCCCAGACACACACCATGCTCACTGCAGATTAGCTTACTTTACTTTGGCCAAACACAACAAACAGACAAGCAAGTCTCAGTGAATAATCTTGTTGATGTAGGCTCACATGCCCTGGTTGGGTTTCGCAACCTATATCTGTCAAGGCATTCTCATTGGTTACTGGAAGACCACCACTGTATAGACCTCCACAACACCTGTTTTATCTTACTGTGTTGATGTTTCTGTCTCTATGACTTTTCTCAAACCGTTTTTCTGTCAAGGATATTCTAGGAGTTAGAGATGGTTGACTTTATACTCCTACCTGGCCTACAGGACCATAACTACTGCACTGATCTACACTGCTCTGCACTAGCTAATCAGGTGTGTAGTGCTGGGCTGTAACAAATGTGTGTGTTGGTACACGTTACACTTTCTCCTCTCTTAGTGGTGGTTGCCCTGAGGCTACTAGTAGCAGGCCTTTGGGGGAAATCTATGTTGCTGTTGGTAGCTGAAGCTGAACAGAGCATGTTTGACTGTAGCCTGCCTACTGAAATACTGTCCCACTGTGCTGTTCCCAGTCTACATTTTCCTAGCCAAAAGACTAGCACAGGAAAGAGAAATGGAGAGAAGGGATGGAGAGAAATAGAGGGAGAGCAGACAGAGAGGAAGGAGAGAGGGAGAGTGGGGAAGGAGAGAGGAGAAATAGCAGAAGAAGAGGGAGGAGGAGAGGGAGCAGAGAAAGAGGGGGGAAGGGAGTGGAGAGATAGCGGCACACTGCTCACCTGGGAAGGCTTCTTGTTGTGAGAGGGGAGTAAGGGATGAATCAGTGTCCTTGGTTACTGAGAGGGAGGAGAGGAGAGAAAGGAGGAGTAGAGAGAGGGAATACTTGCCCTCTGGGTTTATGGGGAAAATGTTGTGTTTATGAAGAAGAGAGGGGAGAGGAAAAGAGTGAGAGAAGTGAATGCTGTATGTGTGTGTGTGTGTGTGTGTTAGACTAAATTGAATGAAAGGATACATGCTTCTCAGAGCAGACTCTCCTTACTCTCTTCAAGAGCGAGCTCTTGCAGACTCTACTGTTCTATCATGTAAGGGTTGGTGTGAGGTGTGACCCTGGTGCGGTGCAGGATAGACAGTAGGCAGTAGGCAGAGATGGTGAAACAAGGATCTTTAATGGTGGTCCCGAAGCCAGGATACAAAACAACGGACTTAACACGATAACAGAAAGGTGGAGCAAATAAATCTCCAAAACAGACAGCCAAAATACGAAATAGTAACTGAAATAATAAAGAAACAGGGAGAACACTTCTCAAGTACCTGTACAGACACTGATTAGTACTGCTGAGCATAGAGACACTAGCAGAGAAAACTGAGCAAGGGAACACAGGGAAGTGAGGGCATAAATACACAGGTGAACAGGTAGACACAGGTGACACCAATAGGATCATGATTAGTCCAGACTGTGAGTGAGAAGGTGCCTAAGGTTGTCGGAGGAGGACACCTAGTGGATCGCTCCGGAACTGCGACCCCCTCCTGTAACACTATCACACATGTCCATCTGTTTCAACTCTCTCTCTCTCTCTCTCTCTCTCTCTCTCTCTCTCTCTCTCTCTCTCTGTCACACACACACACACATTCACACACACCAGTGGCGGTTGGTGCCGTTTAAGATTAGGTAGGATTTTTTTTAATGGACATGGCCTTCTTTCTATTACAGCATATTGGATGACTGTAATTCCTATTCCGTTCACCCAGCTCAATGTAACATCGATAGATTTAGGCTACTACAAATGTTCCCTATACCCATCATTAGGGTTGCTACAACCTAGCCTACGAATGTATGTTTATAACGCAGGTGCACAGGTCGCGAGACAAATTGGAGTAATCAAGGTGACAGACATTGAAACATTCAGTACCGCCTTGCACTCTCTTGCCTGCATCTAGGTGATCTAGGGTGTAATCATTACTCCAAACAGTTGCAAAATGTTCCAAACAAAACAAGAGTTTCTATTGGGAAAATTCAGGTAGGTCTATCCCTTTTTCGTTCCGTTTGTTTCCATTTAATTTTTGAAGAAATGTGTTCAAATCTGTTCAACTATTGTCTTTCTCTTTGAGTCAACTACTCACCACATTTTATGCACTGCAGTGCTAGCTAGCTGTATCTTATGCTTTCAGTACTAGATTCATTCTCTGATCCTTTGATTGGGAGGACAACATGTCAGTTCATGTTGCAAGAGCTCTGATAGGTTGAGGACATCCTCCGAAAGTCGTCATAATTACTGCGTAAATCTATGGAAGGGGGTGAGAACCATGAGCCTCCTAGGTTTTCTATTGAAGTCAATGTACCCAGAGGAGGACGGAAACTAGCTGTCCTCCAGCTACACCATGGTGCTACCCCAGAGAATGCTTTTGAGGCTGTTGAGAGTGCTGTAGATCTTCATTTCAAAACGGTTTGTTTTAATCAGTTATTTGATGATGTGAATATATTTAGTATAGTTTTATCTAAAAAGGATAACTTTTTTAAACGTTTCACTATTTGTATTTTTCTGAAATTCACTGAGTAGGATGGTCCTCCCCTTCCTCCTCTGAGGAGCTTCCACTGACACACATTCACACACACACGCACACACGCACACCCACACAGCCATCAGAACAGATAAGGCCTGACCTTTTCCAGAGCCTGCTTCCTGTTCAAAGCGATACAAAAGTCGGCATGGACTAGACACACTCACACTCTCACACACACACACACACACACACACACACACACACACACACACACACACACACACACACACACACACACACACACACACACACACACACACACACACACACACACACACACACATACACACACACACACACACACACACACAAAAATAAAAGAGCAACAATAAAATAACAATAACGAGGCTATATACAGGGGGTACTGGTACCGAGTCAATGTGCGGGGGTAAAGGTTAGTCGAGGTAATTGAGGCAATATGTACATGTAGGTAGGGGTAAAGTGACTATGCATAGATAATAGATAATAAACAGCGAGTAGCAGTAGCGTAAAAAAAAGGGAGGGATTGGCACTAGACTTGGCACTCCGGTACCGCTTGCTGTGCGGTAGCAGACCGAACAGTCTATGACTAGGGTGGCTGGAGTCTTTGGCTATTTTTAGGGCCTTCCTCTGACACCGCCTGGTATAGAGGTCCTGGATGGCAGGAAGCTTGGCCCCAGTGATGTACTGGGCAGTACACACTACCCACTACAGCCCCGTCGATGAGAATGGGGGCGTGCTGAGTCCTCTTTTTTCTCCTGTAGTCCACAATCATCTCCTTTGTCTTGATCACGTTGAGGGAGAGATTGTTATCCTGGCACCACATGGCCAGGTCTCTGACCTCCTCCCTATAGGATGTCTCATCGTTGTCGGTGATCAGGCCTACCACTGTTGTGTCGTCTGCAAACTTAATGATGGTGTTGGAGTCGTGCCTGGCCACGCAGTCATGGGTGAACAGGGAGTACAGGAGGGGACTAAGCACGCACTGCTGAGAGGCCCCCGTGTTGAGGATCAACGTGGCAGATGTGTTGTTGCCTACCCTTACCACCTGGGGGCGGCCCATCAGGAAGTCCAGGATCCAGGATCCAGTTTTGAGGCACCATGGTGTTGAACGCTGAGCCGTTGTCAATGAATAGCATTCTCACGTAGGTGTTCCTCTTGTCCAGGTGAGAAAGGGCAGTGTGGAGTGCAATAGAGATTGCATCATCTGTGAATCTGTTGGGGCGGTATGCAAATTGGAATGGGTCTAGGGTTTCTGGGATAATGGTGTTGATGTGAGCCATGACCAGCCTTTCAAAGCACTTCATGGCTACAGACGTGAGTGCTACGGATCGGTAGTCATTTAGGCAGGTCACCTTAGTGTTCTTGGGCACAGGGACTATGGTGGTCTGCTTGAAACATGTTGGTATTACAGACTCAGTCAGGGACTTGTTGAAAATGTCAGTGAAGACACTTGCCAGTTGGTCAGCGCATGCTCGGAGTACACGTCCTGGTAATCCGTCTGGCCCTACGGCCTTGTGAATGTTGACCTGCTTAAAAGTCTTACTCACATCGGCTACGGAGCGCGTGATCACATAGTCATCCGGAGCAGCTGATGCTCTCATGCATGCTTCAGTGTTGCTTGCCTCGAAGCGAGCATAGAAGTGATTTAGCTCGCCTGGTAGGCTTGTGTCACTGGGCAGCTCGTGGCTGTGCTTCCCTTTGTAGTCTGTAATAGTTTGCAAACCCTGCCATGTCCGACGAGCGTTGGAGCCGGTGTAGTACGATTCAATCTTAGTCCTGTATTGACTCTTTGCCTGTTTGATGGTTTGTAGGAGGGCATAGCGGGATTCCTTAAAAGCGTCCAGGTTAGAGTCCCTCTCCTTGAAAGCGGCAGCTCTACCCTTTAGCTCAGTGTGGATGTTGCATGTAATCCATGGCTTCTGGTTGGGGTATGTCCGTATGGTCACTGTGGAGACAACATCATCGATGGACTTATTGATGAAGCCAGTGACTGATGTGGTGTACTCTCCTCAATGCTATCTGAAGAATCCCGGAACATGTTCCAGTCTGTGCTAGCAAAACAGTCCTGTAGCTTAGCATCTGCGTCATCTGACCACTTCCTTATTAACCGAGTCACTGGTACTTCCTGCTTTAGTTTTTGCTTATAAGCAGGAATCAGGAGGATAGAGTTATGGTCAGAGTTGCCAAATGGAGGGCGAGGGAGTGCTTTGTACATGTCTCTGTGTGTGGAGTAAAGGTGGCCTTGAGTTTTTTCCTCTGGTTGCACATTTAACATGCTGGTAGAAATTAGGTAGAATGGATTTAAGTTTCCCTGCATTGCCTCTGGATGAGCGTTTTCCTGTTTGCTTATGGTCTTATACAGCTCATTGAGTGCAATCTTAGTGCCAGCATCGTTTTGTGGTGGTAAATAGACAGCTACGAAAAATATAGATGAAAACTCTCTTGGTAAATAGTGTGGGCTACAGCTTATCATGAGATACTCTACCTCAGGCGAGCAAAACCTTGAGACTTCCTTAGTATTCGATTTTATGCACGAACTGTTGTTTACAAATATACACAGACCGCCACCCCTTGTCTTACCGGAGTCAGCCGTTCTATCCTGCCGATGTAGAGTATATCTCGCCAGCTGTATGTTATCTATGTCGTCGTTCAGCCACAACTCGTTCAGCCATAGTTTTTAATGTCCCGTTGGTAGGATAACCTTGATCCTAGGTCTCACGTTGAGGGAGAGGTTGTTGTCCTGGCACCACACTTCCAGGTCTCTGACCTCCTCCCTATAGTCTGTCTCATCGTTGTCTGTGATCAGGCCTACCACCGTTGTGTTGTCTGCAAACTTAATGATGGTGTTGGAGTCGTGCTTGGCTACGCAGTCATGGGTGAACAGGGAGTACAGGAGGGGACTAAGCACGCACCGCTGAGAGGCCCCCGTGTTGAGGATCAACGTGGCAGATGTGTTGTTGTCTACCCTTACCACCTGGGGGCGGCCCATCAGGAAGTCCAGGATCCAGTTGCAGAGGGAGGTGTTTAGTCCCAGGGTCCTTAGCTTAGTGATGAGTTTTGAGGGCACCATGGTGTTGAACGCTGAGCTGTAATCAATGAACAGCATTCTCACATAGGTGTTCCTTTTGTCCAGGTGGGAAAGGGCAGTGTTGAGTGCAATAGAGATTGCGTCATCTGTGGATCTGTTGGGGCGGCATGCAAATAGGAGTGGGTCTAGGGTTTATAGGATGATGGTGTGAGCCATGACCAGCCTTTCAAAGCACTTCATGGTTACATGGCTACAAATCTAATAACTTGTATGCGATGAGGATTGGCACAAAGATCTCTCTCTCTCTCTCTCTCTTTCTGGCTTCCTATTCAGAGCTGGGCTCCTGTACTCAGAAATAGCAGATAACAGATAACAGATAGGATAGTTCACTGGGCACTGTCTCATAATCGCCCTGACAATTATCACCTCGATCATCAAAACCCTTGTCCTCCCTCTGGTAGACCAATGCTTCAGGGACATCACTTGCAAACACACACGCAAGCAAGTACGCACGCACGCACACACACACACACACACACACAAGGACACTAACAAAAGAGAGATCACAAAGACAGCTACAAATATGCACAAAATACACAGAAGTGGATGTACATTATACACAAAGCGGTAGGAACAAAAGACAGGTTGTCACTCAAAACACATCACAGCCACAATAGAGGAAGAACCTGTTTCACAATGTGTATACGCTGTATCATGACACCTCTGAATTCACACACCGACACACACAAACATGCAGACACACACACACACACACACACATAGACATACACACAGATCATGGACAATTTATCACAGACACCCTACATCCCCCATCACCATCCCTCACCCTAATGTCTTTCAATGGTCAATGGTTAGAGTTAGATCTGCATGTTCTTTAGCTTAGCCAATGATAGTCACAGCAATGAACTGAATCCCATAGTGATGTGTTCCAGGCTAGAAATAGGCAATGGTGGAAAAAGTAGCCAATTGTCATACTTGAGTAAAAGTAAAGATACCTTAATAGAAAATGACTCAAGTAAAAGTCAAAGTACCCAGTAAAATACTACTTAAGTAAAAGTCTAAAAGTATTTGGTTTTAAATATACTTAAGTATCAAAAGTAAATGTAATCGCTAAAATATACTAAAGTATCAACAGTAAAAGTATAAATCATTTCAAATTCCTTATATTAAGCAAACCAGACGGCACCATTTTGTTGTTTTGAAAATGTACGATTAGCAAGGGGCACTCTCCAACACTCAGACATCATTTACAAACGAAGCATTCATGTTTAGTGATTCCGCCAGATCAGAGGCAGTAGGGATGACCAGGGGTGTTCTCTGGATGAGTGTGTGAATTGGACCATTTTCCTGTCCTGCTAAGAATTCAAAATGTATCGAGTACTTTTGGGTGTCAGGAAAAATTTATGGAGTAAAAAGTACATTATTTTCTTTAGGAATGTAGTGAAGTAGAAGTAAAAGTTGTCAAAAATATGAATAGTAAAGTAAAGTACTTTTACTTAAGTACTTTACACCACTGTAAGCAGGGATGTAGAGAGTCATCTGAGCCCCTGTTTCAGAGTGAGTCCTGAGTCATGATAAATAGCACATCACTCCCTCTAGTGCCATACACCTTCTTTTGGCAAAAATATCCTCATAGGGCACTTAAGCCTGTACCATGAGTCAACCACAGAAAACTAAATTCTTATAGTGTGTGTGTGTGTGCGTGCGTGTGCAGATGCTTGTCAGTAATGTTAGTAAAGTCTATCCAATCTCTGTGACCTCTGACCTCTAACCTTCCTACCCCCAGGACATTAACCACCCTGGCTGTCCCAGCAACCCTCAGGAGGTGGCCAGGCCCAGAGCTTCCTCTACAACCCTAAAGTAGGCCTGTGTGTGTGTGTGTGTGTGTGTGTGGGGGGGGGGGTTAAACTTCATCAATATCTCTCTCTCTCTCTCTCTCTCTCTCTCTAGGAAGCAAAGCAGCACACTACTCAGCACAAGCAACGTATGTATTCACAGTCTAGGGTGTGTGTATTTGTGCGTGAGTGTGTGTGTGTGTGTGTGTGTGTGTATGTGTGTGTGTGTGTGTGTGTGTGTGTGTGTGTGTGTGTGTGTGTGTGTGTGTGTGTGTGTGTGTGTCTGGAACCTTTCTCTGTCAGGCTGCTCAGGATTATATTATAAGAATTAAATGAATATGTTTGTCATGCCAATGTGTGTGTGTGTGTGTCCTCACTCCCTCTCTCTCTCTCTGGCAGCTCAGGGGGATGACCCACCCTCACCTGGCGCCTCAAAAATTGTAAGTGGGACATGAGAAACACGATCTACCTAAGGTCACCGAACAGTGGGGCCATGAGCCGGGGCTGTGATCCACACACACGCACGCACGTACGCACACACACACACACACACACACACACACACACACACACACACACACACACACACACACACACACACATGAACACACACAGAGGCAGTAGTACTAATCTGTCAGTTTTAGTTGTGCTGCAAACATGACGTAAAAACACCAGGACACCAGGTCAAAGGTGACCTGACATTTGTGTGAACTTTTCCAGTAGCAGAACAAAGAGTCTCCTAGCTTATTAACCCTTTATATCCTCTCTCTCAGTCAGAGGTGACATGTACCTCATTACCCCCTCAAAACTAGACTGTATACTTTGTATACTTCATACTTCACTTAACTTTTACTTTACTTTAGAGTACCTTTACTTTACTTTAATCTTTCTCTTTACGTATGTTTTTCTCATTTTTCCCAGCATGCTCGCTGATGACTTGAAGCTCAGCAGTGACGATGAGGATGCTGACAAGGTAGGGAAGCCCAGCAACATTCTACAAACCTTTCGGAAAATGTTTACAACATTTCAGAATGTCTCTCTCTCATGACCTGAACTAAATGTTTCCTTACTTCCATCCGCCCTTTCTCTTTCCTCCCTCCTTCCCTCCACCCTTCCTCCCTCCACCCTTCCTCCCTCCACCATTCCTTTCTGCTCCCTCCAACCGTCCTTTATGTTCATCCTGCTGCACAGTAAAAAAAAATAAAGCCAAAGTATTTTGGGGGGTAACTAGTAACAGGACTTTGTAACTGAGTAAGTTGGCTACATCCCTTATTTGAGGTTGAATGAACAACATAAGAAGGAGAGGAGAGAAATAGTTAGTTGGAAGGTGTGGTAGGAAGAGGGAGGGAGAAGAGTGAGAGGGGCTCCCTGCAGTGAGTGTGGTTCTGGGCCAGGGCTGGAGTGAGAAGGAGAGAGAGAGAGAGAGAGAGAGAGAGAGAGAGAGAGAGAGAGAGAGCTCTCTGTAACTTGCTTTGGCAATGTTAACACACGTTTCCCATGCCAATAAAGCCCTTAAATTGAATTGAATTAAATTGAAATTGAAATTGAATTGAGAGAGAGAGCGAGAGAGAGAGAGAGAGAGAGAGAGA